>NC_045769.1:42830606-43133636 GCF_008692025.1 Phocoena sinus
TACAGTAATCACTAGCCACATGTTGCTGTGAATTTCTCGAAATGTAACTGGTGCGACTGAGAAACTGGATTTTAAAATTTTATTTAGTTTTAATTAATGTAGATTTAAATAGCTACATGTAGCTACTGGCTACTATATTGGACCACACAGTTCTAAAGTATTTGATTTCTAATTTTTAAAAGACTTCTTTTTGGGGCTTCCCTGGTGGCGCAGTGGCTGAGAGTCCGCCTGCCGATGCAGGGGACACGGGTTCGTGCTCCGGTCCGGGAAGATCCCACATGCCGCGGAGCGGCTGGGCCCGTGAGCCATGGCCGCTGAGCCTGCGCGTCCGGAGCCTGTGCTCCGCAACGGGAGAGACCACAACAGTGAGAGGCCCGTGTACCGCAAAAAAAAAAAAAAAAAAAAAAAAAAAAGACTTGTTTTTTACAGTCGAAATGTAAAATAGAGCTTTCAGTAAAATATTAACCAAAAATATATAAAATAAATCTAGCTTCATCATCATATCAACAAATATTTATAGAATATTTAAAGATCACCCCACCAAAGTGGATTTTCTATGTTGCCATAAAATTCCTCCAAGAAGTTTAGAGACAAAACTCAATACGTTTCCAGCCTTCTTGCACCACATCTTCCTCAGCACATCAGGATTTTGGAATTTGTGGTTTAAAATGTTAAAACTAAATATAATCATTGCTTGGGCAAGTCAAACATTCTCAGAAGTAGTAGCAGAAACTTAAGACAGGTTGAGACTCAGGTTTTCATATGCCACATCAAGTGACATTAACTTCTCTACTGGCTTATCAGAAGAAAGATTTGATGTCTGGAAGCAAAGACATGAGATTACTATAGGCTCCCCCTCTTTTCACCAGCCAACTATTTGATTTATTTGATGAGTGATCTCAGACAACCCTCTCAGGCACTGAACCATCAGAGAGTTATGTTGCCAGGTGATAAGAAACCTTCAGAGATACCTAAATCTTCTTTTACCACTAGGAGTTTTATCTTTTCTGGAATAAAGAACATTTTTATGTATGATGTTTCTATCTGGATAGCCATAGAAATATTCAGAAAAGATTTACAGCTTTAAATCAAATTCATACAAGAACCTTAAAACTTCATGAAATTTACCAAGAATATGTGAGACAACGCCTTATTTTTATTTGCTTTTTATATTTTGTTTCCCAAAGATTGAAGGAGCGGCTAATGTATTATACATTGAGAAGTCCATTAATCTTTTGATTAGCATTTGTTTTCCTGTATTTTCCTTAGAGGCAAACGAACAAATGAGGAATGTACTTAATTTGATCTCTGGAATAATTATAGATATGTATATTGTATCATTTAACAGATGCACTAAACTAGTACGTTTTTTAGCGTACATTTCTATGCACCAAGAATGCAACTGGCTTCTTAATTTTATTGAAGTTCTTGAACTGAATTTTATTTTTAATCTAATGTGTCTACCGATCATATATCGTCTTGGGTTTTTTTAGTAGAAGCTAAGTCCAAGTAATTTATCTTTAAAAAAAAATTGAAATCCTTCCCAGTTACAGTAAAAGTGATGTGAAACCCGCTTTAAAAAACATATACAATGCGAGTGACACTCTTGGCTGTTCTATCCCACCCACAGATCTCTCTCACTATGCAGAGGTTTTCACTAAGGAGACTTCATTGTTTATAGTTTATTCACCTTGCCCTGTGACTCTGCCAGGTGTAGCTGACATATAATAGAAGCTGTCTTTAAAACACATCTTCCCATTTAGAAATTCTTCACCCGAATATTTTTTCCATTCCTTTGCACTAGCCCATATGTACACAAACAAATCACCGCCTCAGCCGTCTGACCCTCTCTTAAGAGTGAAGTTAAGGTACTTGTTTTCTTGAAATCCCTTTTTAGGCAAAGGAATGTGGTTAACAACCTTTCTCTGTGACCTGCTTGTCAAGCTGTGTGGGAGCAGAGGAGGAAGGAAACTGTTGTCATGAAAGACAGCCCATGTTTCTGAAGGAATTTAACAACCCAGGAAAAGTCGTCTTCATTTTGATACCTGTATTTGTGTTGGTGGAAAGTAGTTCTGTATGGAGGTGGTTTTCTTAAAAATGAATATGATGCAGTAGAGATAGTATTAGTCCCTACATACTACCTCCATATTTAGGAGTATTTTGAAAGAAATGGTGTTTAGTACATTGTTTCACCACCCCCTATCTCTTCCATTTAAGAAATCTGTCGATACCAGTGCTTGCACAGCTGCATAATTCCATAAGAACGGTGCTTCAGACACAACACAAAGGAAAAGCAATTGAGTTGCTTTTCCAATTAGTTGCTACATATCGATGTTTCACAAGACGTAGTATTTCTTTTCATTAACATTTTCTTTGAATCACACTACACATTTTTGAAGGGAAGAACCTTCTATTCATTTTATCTGATCTAAAAATACAAATATGCATGAAGAAATCTAAGCGGCATTGGGGGAAAATGAAAGCAACAGTACAGAATGTTGTGTGGGTATGAATTTGGGCAGGAAGCAAAATGTGTTTTGAGATAGGAAAAAAGTGTTTTTCCATTTGGGGATACCCCGAATCAGTCACAGTCCAACCTTCATGTCAAAGGACTTTAAGGCATTAAAAGCATGCATGTGAACATAGCCTTTTAAAATACCAATAATTACCAGGAAATAGTTCCTGTATGCTCTGAAAAAGTAAAATTAGGCCTATTTAAGGATACAAGAATTTAGTATATTCTTGTACTTTTTGATAGTTATTATCAATATTAGCTCTAGTGAAAGAGTAAGATTAAATTGTCTTAAATGTTTCAACAATTTTCTCTTGTCTTCTGCCCAGTGGCAGCATAACACCCCTCCAAACCTTATCTATTGCTGCTCTACTTTCCCATCTCAGGCCATACATTTCTGGCTTCCTACTGTCATTTTCAGACTACCATCAATGCAGTCTGGCACTGTCACTCAATAAACCACTTCTTATTCAAATCTCATACCATTTGCTGATACCACCTTTTCCCCACACTTTTGGTATAACCTGCTGAACTTCCCATTACTGCCATTTTTCTCAATAATTCAGCGCTTGGTTTATTTTCATATATTCTATTCCAGGGTAACCATCAGTAGTTGGGTACATGGGAGTTGCTGGTGAGATCCATCAACACAATGGAACAGATGGCATCCATGCCTCTTAACCTCATTCCCTGACATACTCTGGTTGTGCTAGGTTATGCAAGGTTATGTGGTAGTAACAAACATTCCCCTAAACTTAGTGGCTTCAACGAATCAAGGTTCATTTCTTATTCTCACTCCATGTTCACCGCAGGTTGGCTGGGTGAGATACTATTTGGGGGCAGCTGGCTCTGCCCATTGCAGTCACTCAGGGACCTCGATAGAATGGACAGCTATCTTGAGCATTGACTTTCTACCTGCACCCAATCCATCAGTAAATATTGTCAATTCTCTCTCCAAATTATGTGCCACATCTGACTGCTATTTATTATCCCCCTGTGACAGCCTCCTTTTCTGGCTCCCTTTCCTGCCCATCTTAGGCACCCTTCAGTAGTAGGGAAGGTCTCCAACTAGCAATTAAATCCTCTAGCCTGAATTGACTCGTGTCACTTCCACTCAACAACTCATTAGCCAGAACTAGTTACATGGACTGTTCAACCACAGGGCATCCAAGATATGCAGTCTTGCCCTGTGCCTGGACATTTTAATGCACAACATTAATAACTATCAAGGGTGTATCTGATATTTCTTCTCAACATTGGCCCCATGGTTCCTCAGTCTCCTCAAATTCAGTTTAGCTGTCTAGAAATGTGGTCACACCTTGTTATTACCTAGAAGTACAACAATACAAAGATCTGGAATTCTGAAACTCCCCTCTCTGACCACTACTTTCTGTCATTTCCCAAGCCCTGTGCTAAGAATGGATATAAAAGCAAATGAGACATACGAGTTGACCTTGAAAAATTCTCAGGACAATGGAAGAGTCAGGAAACCTCTACAATGTGAGATGTTCTGAGAATGGGCGGGTGTACAAACCAAGAGCCCAACACAGACCAGGGATGAAGGAAGAGGGTGAAAGATGAGGACATCTTTCCTGGGTGGTGTGATACTACTGCTGAATCTTCAAGTTAGAATCAGAATTAGCCACAGACGTGCCACTATAGACAGTGGAAACAGCCCGGCAAAGTGACAAGTAGCTATCAGCAAAAAGAGCATGCCAGGGGTGCTAGAGATGAAGGTAGAGTGATAGGTTGGGGGCAAATCATGAAAGTCTTTGAATACAATGATAAAGGCTGTGGATTTTTATCCTGAAGGTATAGGGAAACTTTGAACTAAACAGGGTTGTATCATTACCAAGATTTGTGTTTTTAAAGTATCATTCAAGTTTGCTTATTGACCAATATTTCATAGTCATTAGACATACTTCACTGACCAAATTAAATGAACAATAGCAAAGCTTTACAAAAATATGTTTTTTTATTTTGTTATTAATTCCATAAATTAAACCCACAATGTTATAATAATACAAATGTTTTGATCTTTTAAAATGTTTCTTTCTTGGATTTATTACATTCATCCTTATGTTTTTACTTATTCATCAAATTAAATCATATTTTTATGCCTGAGAATTTTAGCATATATGTCCTTCAATATTATAATTTTTAAAACAAACATTAAACAGTAGTAATAAGCTACAGTCCCTGTTAAACCTAAATCTTTATGGTTTAGGCTCACCAGCAAATTTCCCCAAAACTTGAAGAATTTTTTTTCCAAATCTGCAAAACCAGGAAATTATTTTAGTTCCAATTATCATACAATTCAGGTGTAAGGCATGTAAAAATGAAAGGTCCATGAATCTTGATGATACTATAAATGAAAGTGGTTTGAGTTTAAAAACTTAAAGTTTAGAAAATCAGTCTCATTATGAAATTCTAAATAGAGCATTGTTAATTTTTAAAAATTTATCTCTTTCCATTTATTTCTGGAAATCCCTGGCAATCTAATGGTGATAAAATTTTCTCTAAAATCCCATGCAATTTTTAAAAATCTAAATGTCTTTTCCACAATTATTCATTCCCTCCACTTTACAGTTTTAGACTGGGGTAATGGTTCTGTAAAGAAGTCATATTGATTAGCCTGAAGTCAATTTTTAACCTATTCCAGCACTCCAGCTTCCTTAGACCATTTTGTGGGTTTGGTTTGGTTTTGTATTTTCTTTTTTCCCACTTTGTGGAAGATGTTCATGTCTTCTTTCACATTTCAGATTGGATAATTCAGACCTTTTTATCCTTACTTTTTTTTTTTTTTTTTTTTTTTTTTTTTGCGGTACGTGGGCTTCTCACTGTTGTGGCCTCTCCCGTTGTGGAGCACAGGCTCCGGATGCGCAGGCTCAGCGGCCATGGTTCACGGGCCCAGCCGCTCCGTGGCATGTGGGATCTTCCCGGACCGGGGTACGAACCCGTGTCCCCTGCATCGGCAGGCGGACTCTCAACCACTGCGCCACCAGGGAAGGCCTATCCTTACTTTTGACTGTGTATATTTTCATTGCTTTCTATTGTTTATGTTGCTTCGAAATAATATAGTTGAAAGCACTTTTCCAGGGGCGGGGAGTGAAACTGAGCATAGTGGAGCCAGCCTTGAGTGGCTGCTAGTGGGGGCCGATTCCAAGATGGGGCATCACAAGAAAGGTTTTCAAGAGTGCTAGGGAATAGGTCATAAGTTACAGATTTTAAACCAGAGTTTGAGAGACAGCTGTAGACTGGAAAAAGGAATAACGAGAGTAGCCAAATTCCACCAACCAGAGCCAATAGGCAGAGGGAACTTGTAGAAATAAAACAGGGTCTCTCAATATAGAACAAGTAGGGGTGGAGAAAAGAGTGAGGCTATATCTAACCCAAGACTGAAACTAATCACAAACCCTGAAGTCCAGCCCTGACATTCTTCCCATTATTTTGGCTACTGTGATTCCAAAAATTAGGGACTGGATCTTTAATAGCAAAAATAGGCTGGAAATATTATAGAAAATTCAGAAAAATTATTGCTACAACTACCAATTCTATGAAATGCCTTGACCTCTTAAAATTGACTTCATTATTACTGCTGCTCTTTTATTATGTTGGCCTATTTATATCAATAAGTTATATATTTAAACAAGGCTTGATCTTTATAAGTTTTATTTTTAAGTCTCATTTAGACTTGGAAATTAGACTTAGATGAGTATGTTTTTCAGGCTTTACAGTGAAATCCAGTGCCCATAATAGGCAAGTAGAAAAAGAAAATGTAAAGCTCTTATTTTATTCTTATCTTCATCAGTAAGAACAAAATGATCACTTTAGTGCTTTTTTCGTTCCAAGACCCAGTGTACTAGAACAAACAGCCTAGAGCTCTTTGGGAAATTTCTGAGGTGACCTATCTGAGACTTCTCATCCACTTCTTACCTACTCCTCCCTCAATCCTTTTAGCCCTTCATATAAGAAACCAAATGAGGATGTTTTGGTGCAAGACCTCTTCTACAAGTTTCTCAATATTTTTATTTCTCTATTTCATTATGTTGTTCTGTGATTCTTATTTCCCTGCTCCCTCAAAGACTCCTACTTCAATATCACTATAAGGCCACTCACAAGGGCCAAAAATTCACATTTGTGATGCCCAGGCTTGGACTTCCTTCAAAGAACTTTCTTACTTGGAATAAGATAATGAGTTTCCTTCAACTTTAACACTTTCTTAGTGTTAACACCGCAGGGTGGCAGAGCAGTTTAGAGGGTGCAAAGCACTTTCACATGTCCTCTGGTTTAATCTGCACCACAGCCTGTGAGCAAGCAGGGCAGGCATCTCATTTTACAAATAAGAAATCTGGGGATCAAGAAAAGACTCTGGGCAACCCAAATCCAGCTCTCCTAGCATTAACCCTGAACTTTGCCTATCATGTAACTGCCTTTAGATTACTTCATGTCATTTTGAATTTTAAATGATATGATCAGATTTGCATTTTAATAAGATACATGGGACATATATTTAAGAGAGGCAAGTTTGCAAGTGCAGAGATCAGGTAGTTAGAAGTTTAGGCAAGTATGATGAAGATCTGAACTAGTACTGTGATGATGGAATGGGAAAATAGGAAAGAAACATGACATGTAAGTTGTTACCAGATTGCAAAGCCCCTCTACCAAAACAAACATTAAGTAGGTTAGAGTTGACTGTATTGGCAATTTAGTCTTCATTTGATGATTCAAATAAAACTTCTTATATCAGAAAATGCCTTGAAGTTATCAATACCAAAGGTCATGTACTAATGACATACAGAAGTGCAAGTTAATAAAGCTATATCTTTGTTATCAGAGATTTACTAATTAGAAGAATTAAACACAAAGTTGGAAAGCAACAAATTAGTGTTGAAAAGACTTAGAAAGACTTTGGTCTTTCTTCATTTACGTTCACTCCCTTATATTTCACATTCTCTTCCTATCACATGCTCTCAACTGATAACCATGCTTTTGAGTACAAATACAATACAGGCAATAAATGCAACCAAAAGAGATCTATTTCATCCTCCTCTTTCCAGTGTCACCTCCTTCCTACATCTGTACCCACATACTCTGCCACCCCTCCTCGAGCAGAAGACATTTGTACCTCTAAGACCAACCACTGCACCTGTTTGTAAACCCATCCCTTCTCAAGGACATTGCTTCTGTGATTATCCCCTTTCTCTTCTGCATAAATTTGTTCTTTTATGCACCATTTCTCTCAGCATGACAATGATGCTTCGACTCTGTCCTTCCATAAAAAACCCCTTTCTTGACCGTACATCATTTTCCAACTAATGCCTCATTCTCTGTTTTCCTCAACACAAATCTGTGCAAAAATATCAAGTACATTTACTGTTTCCACTTACTAACTCTTAGTCTTTTCTCAATATCCTCTAATTGGAATTTGGTACCCTCTATGCTTTACAGTAGCTCATTCAGCCCAAGTCAGTTTTCAACACTTACCAATAAAAAACACATTTCTTACCTTTTACGCATTTAATATGGAAAAGATTTAATTATTTTTATGAATTTACATAAAATGATATAAATTAATTACACTGAGAATAAAAATATTTTTGCATATAATTATCATATGATTGATACAATAAGAGTTTCATGAAGTCTTGGCATGGTAATGTTCTCGGATGAATTCTGCCATGCCTGATATCAAGCTGAATAAGCTTTTTTGTCCTTTCTTCTTTCCTTCCTTCCATCCTTCTCTCATTTCTTCTTTCTTTACTTCATTGTCTTTTTTCTTTTTTCTAATCAACAGTATCTTCAGTTCTAACTTAGATAGGACTGAGTGAAATCAGTCAGACTTAAATGATGACAATAGAATTTTGCTTCAACATAGTAACATTGTATTAATCTCTTAAATTTTTTTAAGCTGTGCAGAAGATAAATTATATGTGATTTCTAAAGAATCTGTGTCAAGCTCTAGCAAACTAGCTTAATTATGAAAAATTAAATTTTCTGTAATGATCTCTTCTTTTGAGTGTTTAATATAGAATCACATTTGCTCAGTCATGCGCTTGGTTGTTTTAAACCATTTTGTGTAAGTGTAATTTCAGCCTTCCTTTAGTTTTTTGGCATTTAAACCACTTAAAAATTATCAGTGGGTTTGTACTTCTTTTAATCAAAAAGAAGCAAAGATAATGAATTTCTTTCCCAAAATCTGAACACATCTTACTGCATATGGCACTGATACACATAAAAAATTAATCTGTGTTAGTTTTGTAAATAGCAGATCAAAATGCTATTTGTTTTAGCATTTCAATAATATGATGTAACAGTGTACTTGTTATTCACATGACAAATATCATCACATTTTAATATGAATAAAAAGAAAGTACTTATTCTTATTTTTCTTTAAAGTCATTGAGGTTTCTAGGAAAATGTTGGAAAATGTAAAAGAGAACATGACTGTAGCTCAAAAACAACAGCTTAGAATTGAGCTCTAGGAACTGTCAGCAGCTTCCATCATTTAAATTCAACTTACATGTGGGAGAGGCATGTGAGAGGTAAAACTGGCATACAAAAGACAAAATAGACAAGTTGTACAAATTAAAAAATGGGATGGAGCGTTTTGATTTAAAATTTTCTTTCTATTCTTTAAGTGGAATTTTTCCTTCATCAGAGGATAAACTCAAAAGTTCAGCTTTTTGGTGATAATGAGACAGTAATGTATGTAAGTTATTCAGAAAGAAAAATTGCTGTTTATAATTTTATAATCAAAGTAATTTTAGTTACAACAGATATATTGAATCCTTTATCTATGTAAATAAAGTGGAAAAAATTACATGCCTACCAAGGCATGATTACTTTGTCATCTTACCTATTTAAAAAACAAAAAACACTGACTACTGGATTGATATTGACTCTAAAATACAAAAAAGAAAAAATGCATTCTAAATTTTGAAAACTTCAGATTAAGGTCTATATAAAATTTGTGTATATTTATTTTTAAACTTTGCAATAATTTAAATGAGTGTAGAACCAGTCTCTATGAATCATATTTAAGCTTAGATATCTCATTCTTTCTGTTGATGCAATCTGATTGTTTTGGGGACCACCTACTTTATTTCAGACTTGGTGCACAGGGAGGTTTCTATTTATGCATATTTTTTAACATCTTTATTGGAGTAAAACTGCGTTATAATGGTGTGTTAGTTTCTGCTGTATAACAAAGTGAATCAGCTATACATATACGTATATCTCCATTTCTCCTCCCTCTTGCGTCTCCCTCCCACCCTCCATATCCCACCCCTCTAGGTGGTCACAAAGCACAAAGCTGATCTCCCTGTGCTATGCGGCTGCTTCCCACTAGTTATCTATTTTACATTTGGTAATGTATATATGTCAATGCCACTCTCTCACTTCTTCCCAGCTTACTTCTCCCCCTCCCCATGTCCTCAAGTCCATTCTCTACATCTGCATCTTTATTCCTGTCCTGCCCCTAGGTTCTTCAGAACCATTTTTTTTTTTTTTTTTTAGATTCCATATCTATGTGTTAGCATACAGTATTTGTTTTTCTCTCTCTGACTTACTTCATGCTGTATGGCACACTCTAGGCCCATCCGCCTCACTACAAATAATTTCATTTCTTTTTATGGCTGAGTAATATTCCATTGTATATATGTGCCACATCTTCTTTATCCATTCATCTGTCAATGGACACTTAGGTTGCTTCCATGTCCTGGCTATTGTAAATACAGCTGCAATGAACATTGTGGTACATGACTCTTTTTGAATTATGGTTTTCTCAGGGTATATGCCCAGTAGTGGGATTGCTGGGTCATATGGTAGTTCTATTTTCAGTTTCTTACAGAACCTCCATACTGTTCACCATAGTGGCTGTAAAAATTTACGTTCCCAGCAACAGTGCAGGAAGGTCCCTTTTCTCCACACCCTCTCCAGCATTTATAGTTTGTAGATATTTTGATGATGGCCATTCTGACCTGTGTGAGGTGATACCTCATTGTAGTTTTGATATGCATTTCTCTAATGATTAGTGATATTGAGCATCCTTTCATGTGTTTGTTGGCAATCTGTATTTCTTCTTTGGAGAAATGTCTATTTAGGTCTTCTGCCCATTTTTAGACAGGGTTGTTTGTTTTTTTGATATTGAGCTGCATAACCTGCTTGTATATTTTGTAGATTAATCCTTTGTCAGTCGCTTCATTTGCAAATATTTTCTCCCACTCTGAGGGTTGTCCTTTCGTCTTGTTTATGGTTTCCTTTGCTGTGCAAAAGCTTTTAAGTTTCATTAGGTCCCATTTGTTTATTTTTGCTTTTATTGCCATTTCTCTAGGAGGAGGGTCAAAAAGGATCTTGCTGTGATTTATGTCATAGAGTACTCTATGTTTTCCTCTAAGGGTTTTATAATGTCTGGCCTTACATTTAGGTCTTTAATCCATTTTGAGTTTATTTTTGTGGGTGGTGTTAGGGAGTGTTCTAATTTTATTCTTTTACATGTAGCTGTCCGGTTTTCCCAGCACCACTTATTGAAGAGGCTGTCTTTCCTCCATTTTATATTCTTGCCTCCTTTATCAAAGATAAGGTGACCATATGTGCATGGGTTTATCTCTGGGCTTTCTCTCCTGTTCCATTGATCTATATGTCTGTTTTTGTGCCAGTACCCTACTGTCTTGATTACTGTAGCTTTGTAGTATAGCCCAAAATCAGGGAGCCTGATTCCTCAAACTCCATTTTTCTTTCTCAAGATTGCTTTGGCTATTCGGGGTCTTTTGTGTTTCCATACAAATTGTGACATTTTTTGTTCTAGTTCTGTGAAAAATGCCATTGGTAGTTTGAAAGGGATTGCACTGAATCTGTAGATTGCTTTGGGTAGTAGAGTCATTTTCACAACGTTGATTCTTCCAGTGCAAGCACATGGTATATCTCTCCATCTGCTTGTATCATCTTTAATTTCTTTCATCAGTGTCTTACAGTTTTCTGCATATAGGTCTTTTGTCTCCCTAGGTAGGTTTATTCCTAAGTATTTTATTCTTTTTGTTGCAATGGTAAATGGGAGTGTTTCCTTATTTCTCTTTCATATTGTTCATCATTAGTGTATAGGAATACAAGGGATTTCTGTGCATTAATTTTGTATCCTGCTACTTTACCAAATTCATTGATTATCTCTAGTAGTTTTCTGGTAGCATCTTTAGGATTCTCTATGTATAGTATCATGTCATCTGCAAACAGTGACAGTTTTAGTTCTTCTTTTCTGATTTGGATTCCTTTTATTTCTTTTTCATCTCTGATTGCTGTGGCTAAAACTTCCAAAACTATGTTGAATAATAGTGGTGAGAGTGGGCAACCTTATCTTGTTCCTGATCTTAGTGGAAATGGTTTCAGTTTTTCACCATTGAGAATGATGTTGGCTGTGGGTTTGTCACATATGGCCTTTATCATGTTGAGGTAAGTTCCCTCTATGCCTACTTTCTGGAGAGTTTTTATCATAAATGGGTGTTGGATTTTGTCAAAAGCTTTTTCTGCATCTATTGAGATGATCATGTGGTTTTTCTCCTTCAGTTTGTTAAGATGGTGCATCACATTGATTGATTTGCATGTATTGAAGAATCCTTGCATTCCTGGGATAAACCCCACTTCATCATGGTGTATGATCCTTTCAGTGTGCTGTTGGATTCTACTTGCTAATATTTTGTTGAGGATTTTTGCATCTATGTTCATCAGTGATATTGGCCTGTAGTTTTCTTTTTTTGTGACATCTTTGTCTGGTTTTGGTATCATGGTGATGGCAGCCTTGTAGAATGAGTTTGGGAGTGTTCCTCCCTCTGCTATATTTTGGAAGAGTTTGAGAAGGATAGGTGTTAGCTCTTCTCTAAACGATTGATAGAATTCGCCTATGAAGCCATCTGGTCCTGGGCTTATATTTATGCATATTTATACTGTGTTTTTTGTGGGTTTTTTAATTGAAGTATAGATGATTTACAATGTTTCAGGTGTACAGCAAAGTGATTCTGTTATATATATATTGTATTTCAGATTCTTTTCGAGTATACGTTATTACAAGACATTGAAAATAGTTTCCTGTGCTATACAATAGGTCCTTGTTGTTTATCTACTTTATATATAGTAGTGTGTATCTCTTAGTCCCAAATTTCTAGCTTACCCCTCCCCACCTCCCCCGTTAATAACCATTAGTTTGTTTTCTATGTCTATGAGTCTATTTCTATTTTCTCCACACCCTCTCCAGCATTTTTTATTTGTAGACTTTTTGATGATGACCATTCTGACCTGTGTGCAGTGAAACCTCATTGTAGTTTTTATTGGCATTTCTCTAATAATCAGCGATGTTGAGTATCTTGACATTTGCCTGTTGGCCATCTGTATGTCTTCTTTGGAGAAATGTCTATGTAGGTCTTCTGCCCATTTTTTGATTGGGTTGTGTGTTTTTTGATATTGAACTGTATAATTTGTTGTATATTTTGGAAATTAAACCCTTGTCAGTTATATTGTTTGCAAATATTTTCTCTCATTCTGTAGGTTGCTTTTTTGTTTTGTTTATGGCTTCCTTTGCTACATATACTATGTTTAATGTGTATACTATGCCTAATTTAAATGGGACAACTTATGTATCTGTCAAAGTGATGTGCTAGAGCTACATGGAGAATAAAATGGGAACCGTGAATAGACTGGGAAAGATAGTGCTATGTTGGGAAAAAATGAAAATATAATAGAATAAACATGGCTTAACCATTGCAGAATATATGCTAATATAGAAAGGAAATAGAAATTCAAAGGGAGATCTGGAGACAATTAAAAGCAGATCTAGGGTTGTATAGTAATGCTACCAAAATATGAAGTGTGGAAAATGATGTGAAAACATTTCCTTAGAATTCATTAATAACATTAATTCATGTCTTATTAACCATCTTTCACTAGGTAAAGCTATAGTTACAAACGACCTCAAAACCTCAAAGGCTTACAGCATCAGTAAGTGACATAATTCTTGCTCCCATGGCTGTGGTCAACTATGGCCCTGCTCTATGTATCTTCTCATTCTGGGACTGGTTGAAGAAACAGCTCCTATTCTGGATGTGTCTTCTTTTATGCAAAGGGAACAAGCAAGAAAGTAGAAATCTACATGTTGGCTTTTATATATCTTCTCACTTCCACTGACATTTCAATGGCAAAAACAAGTCATAAGCCTATCAGTGATATCATGGAACTTCAAGTCATATGGCTATGGAGAGGAACGTATAATCCTTTTATTGGGAAAATAATTCAATCTGCTATAAGTGTCATATGCCAATAGTGTCTTCCATGGAGAATGTGAGACTATTCATAAGTCTTGAAAAGTTAGAGCAAATACAGGTCAGCAGCTAAATAATTATTTAATGATGACAGGAAGGAGTCTCCATTAGCACTGACATCTCTGGCTTTTTTCCTTTGAAATTAGAGTAGGGTGTATGTTTAAAGTAAAACTAATTTTCAAAAGGAACACGAGTTTTATAGAACAGGTAGAAGTATGATATATGACAATAAGAATGCAAAGGGTGGACTATGGTAATTAAAAATATAGTATTTTAATAAAGTTTTTAAATTGTTCATGAAGTAATAGATTAGGATAATTTGAAGTTGTATATTATAATGCTTAAAGTAGCCATCAAAATAATAACCCCAAAATATAACAAAATAATTATTAGAAGAGATAAGATAAAATAAATACCATAGAATATTTGATTTTCCTAAAAAAATGGCAGAAAAGGAAACAGAGGAAAACAAAAAGATTAGCTAAATATGAATTAGACACCAAGTTGGTAGACTTAAAAACAAACATATCAATAATTACATTAAAGTAAATGGATTAAATACCCTGATTAAATGTAGACATATTCAGACTAGATAAAAAAGCAAAATCCAACTATATATTGTTTACAAGGAACACTCTTTAAACATAACTTAATGAACAGGTTGAAAGTAAAAAGATAGAAACAATAAGCAAAAGAAAGCTGGTGTGGTTATCTGAATATCAGAACAAAGTAGACTTCAAGATGAATGGTGTGACCAGAGAGTAAACGGGTGCATTTCATAATGCTAAAGGGTCACTTATTAAAGAAGACATAAGACTACTAAATGTTTATAAACCCAATATCAGAGCTCCCAAATACAAGATGAAACAAAAGAACAAAACAAAAGAGAACTAGAAACAGTTTTACTGTCACCAGTAGAGATTTTAGCACACCTTTCTCAGTAATAGATAGAACAATTAAACAAAAAATCAGTACAGTTATGGGTGATTTGGACCATCAACTTAAGCTATTAATATTTACAGAAAATCACTCCCCACAAGAGGCTACAACTTCTAAGATGCACATGGAATAGTCAAGAAGATAGATCATATTCTGGCCCATAAAACACAAGTTTTAATAAATTTCAAAGGACTTAAATTAAACAGAATATTTACTTTAACCATGATGGATAGATCACCATGGATGCAGTTTTTTATAACATCTTGAACACGAGACATAGAGCTGTCAAACTCCAGAGAGATTTGTTTCAAAGCCTGGACAATCAGGCTGAGCTCATTTCAATACTTCAGACTTTTCAGGACTTCAAAACAATTTACTCTTGCAGCTCACACAATCTACTTTTTATTTCAACTCTCATCCAGGTTGATCATTTGATTGAATTTTGCTTTGGGGGGTGGTGGAGTAAAAAGATATAAAAGTCTTCCTACCTAACTCTAAAGTCCTTTGAATTTAATGGAAACTTATGCTATATATTTATAACTTTCCTTTTAATATTAAGACCTTGAGTGGCTCTTGGAAGCCTGCATTTCTCTGTGTCCTTAAGACCACACAACTCTTTTGTATATTTAAAATGATTCCCAATGAATTTTGGATATTTACATTAAAGATAAATAAAAATAGTGTACTTTTGAAAACCCTCAAATATTTGGAGGTTAAAAAAATACACTACTAAATAATCCTTGGGTCAAAGAAGAAACCTTGAAGGATATTACAATATATATTTTCACAAAAATACATGAAAACACAACATATTAATATTTGTGGGATGCAGCTAAAGCAGTCTTTAGGAGAAAATGTACAGATTTAAATACCTATATTAGAAAATAAGAAAGGTATAAAATCAAGCACTTCCTCCATTTTAAGAAACTAGAAAATAAACTCTAAGTATATAACATAAAGGAAATAGTAAGAGTAGGAAGCAATAAAATAGAAAATTTAAATAGCCTTGTATAAAGAAATGAAATAATAGTACCAATCCTCCACAGACTCTTTCATAAAATAGAGGAAGTAGGAACACTTCCCAACTCATATCATGAGGCCATTTTAACCATAATAATAAAACAAAATAAGAACAATACAAGAAAATTATAGCCAGCATATCTTGTGAACCATAGACACAAAAATACTTACCAAAATACTAGCAAAAGAAATCCAGCTATATATAAAAAGGGTTATATACCGTGATCAAGTTTGACTTAACCCCAAAATGTGAGGTTGGCTTAACATATGGAAATCAATCAACATATCTCACCACACTGACAGGTCAAGAGAGAGAAATCATGTCCACGTGGTAAAAACAAAGCAGCCCAACCTCTACTTCACATTATGCACAAAATCCAATTTTAGATAGACCATAAACTTAAATTAAAGTAAAATTTTAAAATTAATAAAAATGGGGAATAGAATAAAGCATAGAAGAATATCTTCATAAGCTTCAAGTAGAAGACTTCTTAGAAATGACAAATCATAAAAGAAAAAAATTGATTTCATCAAAATAAAAATTTCTGCACATCTACAAAAAAAAAAAAAAAACACGTTCAAGAAAATAGACTGAGAAAATATATCCCAATACATGTATCTGACAAAAATTTGTACCTAAAATATATTAAAAATTTCTGTAACTCAAGAATTTTTTAAAAAAATGAATCAAACACCAAGTTGGGAGACTTAAAAAGCAAACATATCAATAATTACATTAAAGTAAATGGACTAAATACCCCGATTAAATGCAGACAGATTCAGACTAGATAAAAAAGTGACATTCCACTATATATTGTTTACAAGAAACACACTTTAGTCATAAGTTAAGAAGCAGGTTGAAAGTAAAAAAGACAGAAACAATAAGCAAAAGAAAGCTGGTGTGGCTATCTGAATACCATAATCCCACTGTGAGGTATTTGTCGAAGAGAAATAACTTGTGTGCCCAAAAAGTCTTTTACAAGACTATTTACAACAGCTTTATTCATAAATATTCAGTTATTGTTTCCAGACAGTAACTGGAAACAACAAGATGTACTTCAACAAGATAATGGAAAAATAAGCTGTGGTATATTCACTCAATTGAATACCAAGCAATAAAAAGAAATAAACTACTGACACAGGCAACTACCTGAATTCATCTTAAAAACTATGATGCTAAGTGGAAGGAGTTGAACACAATAATTACATATTGTATGATTCCATTGATGTAATATTCTAAAATAATCCATCTGTGGTGACAGATCGGATTACTGACCAGCCTATATACAGAGACATAGTAGTGGTAGGGAAACGGCTGAGAAAGGCAGAAGCAAACTTTCTGGAATGATGGAGTTCTTTGTCTTGGCATGCGTTCCTCAAAATTGACTGAAAGATATGAGCATTTCACTGAATGTAAATTTTAGTGAAATTTTGAACCAAATAAATGACATTGAATAACTGTGTGTTTGAACATTATATTATTTCATCATGTTTTCAGAAATAGTATAACATAGGTTAGGAATATTATAAGAGGCCCAGGAGGCATTATAGTGAGTTAGGAAGAGAACTGGGCCCAGTGGGTGGGCACACCCACTGATTTGGGCCAGAACAAGGTCACGATAAGGGAATTTTGGTAACAATTTTCCGGATGAAACCACGAGGGCAGGGAGAGTTTGAGAGAGAGTCAATTTGATCATCTCTTATAATGCTCCAATCCAGGATCTTCTTAAAGGAATTAATTCAATCAGTTTTAACTGTAGGGTAGCATATTAGGTATAATATGCTTTCAGGAGCTCTGCCTCCCTTGCTCCTCAAATTTCCCTCAGTCACACGCTGAAACCTGTTGTTTTAGAATAGAGGGAAATAATTCTTTTTTACTTTACAACTCAAAATAAAAGGCTTAAAATGCAAGTGCATGGTTAAAATAATACTTTAGGATAAATGAATTTCATTCCTGCATAATCAGCGGATGAATGCAAATAAGCACCGATCCTTCCTGTTTCTGATACTGTAAAAAGAACAGGAAAAAGGAACACTCCTGTTCAACACATACTTTCTGAGCATCTAGCATGTGCTAAATCAATAGTGTTCAAGCTTTTGTGACTATGACCTTTAGTAAGAAATGAAATTTACATTGCAGTGCTGGATGGATGTACATATGTATAACTAAAACAGTGTTATAAAATAAAACCTATGCTTGCTAAATAAGATGCACTCTGTGTTTTCTATTCCAGTATATTCTGCTTCATGTACACAAAAATGTTTACAAAAATGCTGATAGTGACCCACTGACTCCATTGCACTACCCACTAATAAATTGTGAATTTTGATGGGAAAAATGCAGTGCTAACCTTGCTAGTCAAAATGTGGTCTGTGGACCAGCAGCATCAGTTACACCTCACACTTACTGAATCAGAATCTTCATTTTAACAAAACCTCCAGGTGCTTCCTGTGTACTTTAAAGTGACAGAAGTCCTGTGCTAGACATTCACTGCATGAGGAAGACGTTTGCGCCAGAGGAAGTCTTTTCAGTATTGTTTAGGGCAGATATTCTTAGGGATGTGTTTTTTAAAGTATACATATCCAAGCCTCGAGCCTACAAATTCAGTAACTCCTAGGATACCTCAGGGCATTTATCTAAAAAACAATACATAAATGAACAAACCAAATCTACCAGAGCTTCTGAGCCCACTCCTATTTAAGAATCTTGGTCTATAGTGTTAAATGAAGCAGTGTACTGAGCTGTTTGTTTATTACAAAGGTGCAAATCTGTGCTTCAGGAAATATGGAAAGATTTTACTTTATTTTTCACTGTGATTGCTTCACATTTTATTCCCAGAACGTTTATTGATAGAGGTTTTGCTACTGCTACTTCTAGGTTTACTTCTCCATGTGGGAGAATTTCCAAACATCTCGAGTCTACCAATAACTGCCCTTTTATAGAAATGTATGTAATGTGACTTCCAGTAGAATTATTATTGTTAGTTTTGCTGAGGTAGCACAATTCATCCCCTGGATTACTTCCAGTAGATCCCTAACCAAGGATCCCTGCTGCGAAAGAAGATAGGGCTGCCCATAAATGGCTATAACTGTTCATTAAGGACCTTCCCGTTGGGTTAGTATGTTTCCTGAGTGATGGGAAGCTTTAGTCTAGAAGCTGCTAATCTTGCTAACACTAAAAGGCTCTCTCTCCCATTAACAGCTTCTGTGTTGCATTAATAGTAAGAAAGTGATAAAGAGATGGACCTCAGCTGTTCAGTACCCCCTGAGGTTAGGTCCCCAGCTTCCTTCTTATCCCATAGTCCACTCTAATGGTCTTGCCTGTATTAAAATAATAGAGTGGATAATAAGTGCTGTCTATTTTAGCAGAGTCTAAAATTCCTTCTTCTTTCTGGGGAGGAACACCATTTTTTTAGACTTCCAATTTTAAAACTATACCATCAATACTTTTGCAATTGAAGTTGATCTGTTTAATTCATAACTTTTAAAAAGTGCAGGGCAAATCAAGTACAGGGGAAAAAATGTTGCTTTGGAAAAAATAAATCTGTCTTTCCTGGAAAAACTATAAAATAGAGAACTCTCTTAGAGATATCTTCTTGTTCTTTTTTTTTTCTCTGGTAAATCAGATCGCTCATTTGCACAGCAGTAAATTGGAAAATCAAGGAATAAAGACCTTTGCTTTTGTAAATATTAATAACTCTCATGTTAATAGACAAAGAACAAATTATGAAAAATATCATATTAAAATAAAATAAGTAAGGTTAAATTTCTTAGGTTTAGGGTGCATGTTAATCAATGATGTTTTGTTAAAAACATTATCTTATTAGGCTTCATAATGCTAGGAGCCAATGCCATACTTAATTGCCTCTGTTCTTTTTCTACTGAAAATGTATAACCTTTTGCAGAGTGCACGTTTTAAGGATCTCTTGATTTAAACACATGTTTTTAGTATATAAGACGTCCATGGAATAAGATTATCTATGCAGTACTTAGGTTGTTGCAATTTTTCATCTATAAGCAAAACTATTTTTGCTTTCAACTACATATTTTTTTAATTGGGTAAACAGTAATCCATCATCTCAAAAGTGTTGCTCAGATTTTTATTTCTTGAACTCAAATACTAAAATTTTTTTCTTGACTTACACTATTCTTTCCTGATTTGAACACTATTCTTTCCTGATTTGAAAGCTTAATTTTATAATTAGGTTGTATATAGTATATTTTTACACTTGTAATTTATGTGTGTAAAAAGGACCAATATCAATAATCATCATCAGCGACAGTATATATTTTTTAAATGAAATATATGTTCATAGCCCTCATAGAAGAAATCACTATGATGAGCTCTGTGCACCATTTATGTAAGATTCAAGAAATTACTGTAAAAACCAATTAAAAGATGTTTTCTGAAAACATAATTAATATATTTTTCCGTGTAAGTACTTAGCATCTTGAGGCGGGGAAAAGACGTATCTAAAAAGTCCAGGCTGCCCATCTAAATTTTTTAAATTATGTATTAAAGCCTTTGAATGAAAAAATATCTATAATTTAAGAATGAGAAAATGTCAAGTATTTTTTTATAGACACTAGGTTTTTCCTCTAGGCAAGTAACAATCTAAATCCCTTTTAATTAAGTAACTTTCATATGGTCTATTAGCCAAACAATTTTGATAAATCCAGTATTCTCGTTTATTTTTCTTGTAAAAAGAATTATTCACCACATACCAATGGCTAGCATATTATTGTTAATTTTCTTCAAATTTAGGGAAGAAGGGAGCCGAATATGACGATCCTAATGGAGCTCCAATAGCTCCACTGGAAAAGTAGCAGGTTTCATATAGAATAGTCTTGAAGTTGTTGGTATTGTGTACACTTACCTGAATTCTTTTTGTTCCCTTTCTTCTGTCCTATAGTCCATGAAGGCTCAGGAGAAACCAGTCAAAAGGAGACATCCACCTGTGATATTTGCCAGTTTGGTGCAGAATGTGATGAAGACGCTGAGGATGTCTGGTAATGTGCTATTTTATTCTTTTAAAGAAAATAATGACAATAATTCATTTCTTTTTACTTTATCAATTATTTCCGAAAAGAAGACATTTTCAGCAGTTTTTTTTTTATGGTTTTTTTTTTAATCCAGTTCTCATGGGGGTAAAAAATGAGGGCTACAATAACAGCAAGGACTTTCTGAAGCTGAACTAAAAGTTGGGTCAGCCAAGCAGCTGCCCAGGGCATTACTTGATAAGGTACAATAAGATATCACCGAGACCCCCAAATACCGTCATGTTAAGAGATGGAGAGAAAAACTGTACGTATCAGAACATCTCTCAAAAAGCATGGTCAAGAAACAATGGATAGTTGCTAATCTGCTCCTAAAATGGTAGATCTGGGCAACTGCACAGATTTTACTTAAAGGGTATGCATAGGCACTCTCATAGCTGAATTAGGGAGATGGTAGGGCAAGGAATAATCTTTGAGCCACCCCGTAGGATCAACTTCTCCCTTCACCCAAGCAATACTCAGCCTCTCCTGTAAAGATATGCTGAACAGATTATGTATAATATTCATTATTTTGAATGGGTCCCAAAATGTTAGTCTTCTAGGGCAGCCACGTGTATTGGTCCTACCCTGATCTCATACCTAAAGTGAGCAACCCAAAGGTCTTTGTATGGCATGACAGTGGAAAGAGGCAGACTCTCTTTCTTTCTATCTCTTTTTCTTTTACACACATTAACTTCAGAAAAACAACCAGGTGTCCTTTCATTTTTTTTTCAATATGCAGACTGTGTTTGCCTAGAGCAGTTAACAATCATTTTGATCAAAGTGGGTAAGGGAGTAAATCTTAAATGTTCTCACCACACACACAAAATAGTGGTAGTTATATGAGGTGATGGAGGTGTTAGCTAACACTATGGTGGTGATCACATTGCAATATATAAGTGTATCAAACACGTTGTACACCTTAAACTTATGCAATGTTATATGCCAGTTATATCTCAGTAAAGTTGAAGGAAAAACACAATCATTTTCATCAGACTTTTGTGGGTGGAGGGGGCAATTCATCTAAGAAACAGAAAGAAAAAATTAAGGCAAGATAATTTTGGCAAGAATGAAACAGTCTGCACTTAAAACATTTTAGAATATTTTTGAATGTAGATTAAATTGAGGATTCCAACTGAGCAAACTGAGATTCTTAGGGTAAATTAACTAGGTACTTACAATAAACACTGCTATTGACTAGCCACGTGAACTAGCCACCCATTAATAAAAGCAGATATCAGTAGGATTTCCATACCTGTTAAACATTTCTAACCAATGGTCAGCTAGGAGTCAAGTCAGGGAGTGTATGCACTGGTTTGACCATCTTGAGGTAAACAGACATATGTTTTCTTAGGAACCTTCTGGACATCTTAATGGCTGATGAACTTTATGGTCCCCAAACCTGGCTGGGAATTTTTAAAACACATCGATTCTTTAGTTCCATGTCAAAATTAATGAATCAGAATTTCAGAGAAGTGGGGCTTAAAACTTTACTTGTTTAAAACTCCCCCAGATGGTTGTATAAATACTGCTCTAAGATAAATGACTGACTCAGAGAATCTTTCTCCTCCCTAAATGCTTTAAGGCTCTGTATAGTCATAGTCATTACATATTAAGACACATTGATAAGAAATGTATCCTTAAAATATCTTGTTTTAATGTTTGCTGATGACTACATCTGTAGCTCAACTTTATTTTTAATGCTGTAAATTTTCTTGCTGTCAGCTATTTTACTTTTTAAAAATTCACATGGGTCCCTAATTTTTTCTTAAGAATTTTCCATTCCCCACTCTTTAATGATCACCTTTAAGTGACATGGTTTCACTTTACAACTGCAAAGATTTAAGAAATGAGACAATAATAGCAGATAAAAATGACTGATTTCTTACTATGAGCTTAGTCTATTTGTATGCATTCTTTTTTTTTTTCCTCAGTTATCTTCAAAATACCCTAGAGTAGATTCTATTATGATCACTTTACAAGGAGGAAACTGAGTTTTAAAATGTTTAAGTGGCAGGGCCAAGATGAAGATATGAGGTGAAAGTAACTAGAGGATGTTAGCATAACAATTCAACCAAAGATGCAATTAAAGTATTTCTTTCCTGTCATGTCTGGAAAAATGAGATGGCCAGATTGCAGGCAGCTTAGATCCAGTGACTGAAGACCTGCAGAGTTAGAGCTGGTGACAAGAGAGAAGCTTGCAGCAGGCAATGGGAAAATGTTCAGGCAAGCAGTGTCACTCCTGGTATTCTAGCAAAAGTTCAGATCTCTGGTATACAGGATAAGGAGACTTGGGCATGGTAAGTGGCAACAGAAAGGTTCAACAGCCATGGGTACTGGAGTTAGGAAAAGAAATTCGGTTACAAAGGGAGCAAGGAGAAGGATAAGGCAGAACCTCAGTCATCAAGGAATTGGAAAGCTAATCAGGGGCAGATACTGGATAGATACCCACCTACCAGAACTGGTGTACAAAGCCAAGCCTTGGCTACAGAAGGCTGGGACAAGCCCCTAGATCTCAGAAATAAATTACAAGGTCAGAATGAAGCCAGCAGCAAGGATGACTGGTTGCTAAATCCGTTAGCTTTTGGCTAGGACATCTTGTATGCCCCCAGCCTAGAGACAAGATTAGTTCCAAAATGCAGAATAAGGCTGAGCCTCCAGATGAGGCTAAGTGGCCATAGCTGTGAAGATTAGAGGGATGCAGGGGGCAGGGAGCCAAGAAGATCATTATACTTCCCAGGCAAGAATGAAAAGTTGTTAGCGTTCAAATAAAATGTACTTAAAATGTCCAATGTAAGCAAGAAGGAATGGTGCTGAAATGATAAGCATATTGATTTTCATTTACATAAATACCTTTGCATGTTTACATACTGTATTTAGTTATGGCCATGAAGGGCAGACTGGAAACAGCTGAAGGACACAAGAATAAAGCAATAAATGAAATTAAATAGTCATGGAATGAAAGAGGCTATAAAGTAAGATAAGAAGCAATAGGGGAGGGATCTGACTCTAGAACTAGTCAACTGACAGGGGAGCTGGATGTGCTATTGGTTCCGGATGAAACCATGGCCAGGTCCTCTCACAAACATAAAATACTGCATATGCTATGTGGGAACAAAGAGTATAAGCCAGTGTTTAGTTTTATATTTTTCCCTTGACATTAACTAAACTACAATTTTATGCATACAAGTTCCTCAACCATACATTATGAAATAATAACAAGATGTGGATAAGGAGTACTGAGAAATAATGTTACTATTGTAACTGCAATATTGAAACAAATGTAAAAGATTAATTCCTGATTTTTCTTTAAGCCTAGCCTAAGAAATTAATACTTTACATTTTACCACAAGGGGTAAATCTAGCTATTCAAAAATGTTCAGGTATTTTCTAGATGAAGGTAAACCTCTGTTAGGATTAAAAAGCCAGTACACAATCAGCTGATCTTGTTTCCATAGTTAGATGAGTTTTTGAGTCAAGAAGCAAGGTACATTGGACATGGGAAAGAAAAAACGATAAATGGGGGAAGGGTAAGGAGAGTAGAGGAAAAGGAGAAAAAATAATAGAGGATGACATTGATAAACCATGATATTAAAATTTAATGCCTTTATTTTGAGAAAAACAGATGGTTTATAAGCTTATACAAGCTCCTCCCTTATGTGCTATGATTTCCTTTCAAGGTTTTTCTCTTGCCTTTTTCTTCTTCTTATGGAGAACATCAAGGCTGTAGAAATAAGAAACTGGTCAGATTTTCTCAAAAGGAAAGAAAGACCATTGCTACAAAAGATTCTTCAGTTATAGATATTTACCTATGTGTAGGAAAGGATCATGCTTTCAAAAGAGGGTTAAAAGTCCACATGGTGAGTGGTCCACACCACAGATATATCCACTCTCATATCAAGGCATCTCTTTATTTAGGATGGACCTCGAAAATAATTGGAACACCAGTGCAAAGGGATATGCATGCCTATTTATGGGGAAAGGGTTAAAAGGCAAAGAAAAGAAGGGCTTAAAAGACAGTTTCTCTTTATATCTAGACTGAAAAAAGGTCAAAACTAATATATTTATACATCAAAGAGACTCTCAGATACCTCCTGCCAAGTATAATTTATAAAGAAAAAGAAGGGCTTCTAAGTCAAACATAATAAATTTGACTCATAGCAAAGTAATAAAGCCCCATCTGATAGTACTGGGAATACTAACTTATGATTTCAACAAATATTTCTGATACTTGCTTGGTTTTAGAAACAGCTTTATATTCCCTTAATTATCTTACCTGATAAATTATTTCAGTAAGTCCAAAGTAGGTCAGTAGTAACTCTTTGCACTGGGAACTAGTCCTAAGAAGTAATTATCCTAGAACTTTCTGTTGGTCCTGTCAGTCAGAAGTAGTTCAGAGCCCTGGGGTTGATACTTGATTTAATATAAGAAAAGAGCAAGTTGATAGCTGGGTCTGATCATAGAAATGACTGGGTATGAAATTGGCTGCAGGCCTAACATTTCCAGGGTATCAAGATAGATCAAGGAAGGGAGCCCAGGTGTAAGAGCAGATGCAGCTGGGTGACAAATGACATAAAGGGACAACTGAAATCATTATGTGTATTTGCTTCATATGTATGCTTTATAGCTCCTGTGCCCATTTTAACTTTGCCCTTGTATTACTCTCAACATGCCACTTAGGCCCCATTAGCGAAATCATAATGGCTTAAATGCTATTAATTCCTCGGTAGTCATTCATTTTGTCTTTGAGAGCATTAATGATGTTTTCCAGTTTTAGTGCATCACATCCTAGTGTTTGACTGCAATGGTAAGAAAGGAGAAAAGCAAAGTAGTTCAGTAAAAAGAGTTCAGAAGAGAAAATGAATGGGCATCTATTTTTTCCTTTATTTCATTGATGTTCCATAACTGAAACAGGGTGTGAGATTTGGCATTACTTTTGTGAGCCTCTCTTACAAAGACAGTTTAGTTTGAAGTCTTTTAACATCTTGCTCCTTTGATCTAAGAAGGCTCCTTGTCACTAGGAAGACTGTGTGTTGCTGGAATCATTCCCACCTTTAATGCTTTTTGGACTGTAGAGAATCATGAATATTTGAAGTGGGGCAACAGTCAAGGATGATCCTTGGCACTAGATTTCACCATACATATAAGCAAATTAGGCATTAGGTCCTGCTGACTTCAGTATTAGGTTACGAGTTTGATAGGGAAAAATAAGACACCTCTGAGTCTTAAGATTTAGAAATGATTTCTTTTTAAAACTACTACTGGTCGACAATTGAACAAAAAAGATTGTGTTGCAATTGGAAAGTTTCCAACTGTTTTCTACTAAGTAAAAAGAATATCATTTGGGGTTGTATGTGGGCTCTAAAGAAGAAGATGCTGGTTAGTCACAGAATTTTACTGAACTACGAGTTCATTCAGTCTTCCCCTACGGTGTTTTCTTTATATTGATTTCCTTTACTCGCTTGCCTTAGAACTGTAAAAGCGGTTACCGTAATTAGGGCTGGCTTCTAATGTGAGTTTACTCATGGAGAGAATAAAACACACACACACACAAACAGAAAATAGGTCTGTCTAGTCCAGAAAATCTAAGGTTTGGGTGAGTTGTAGGCTTTATGATAAAACCTTCTTAGTTCTAAGACTCCTGTAGTTAAGATGCTGCCTCCCTCAAATTGCCTTTCCTTCACCATGAAGACAGTGTGGTAGCCTGTGAAAACTGCCATAGTATTGTCTGTTTGTATAGATGGGGTCTGAAGAGTAAAGACATCTCCCTTTCCTTTAATACTTCCATTTGCCCAGAAACTTTTTCCAGAGAAGAGGGCAATATACAGCTTCTGCTGTATATTTGGGGAAACATACCTCTTTCCACTCCCATAATTTCAAGAGAAAAATGCTGACATTTTTAGCAAATCTATGGCTTAATGTAAAAATTTGAGTTTGATTTTATTTCCTTCTTTTATGTATTTATCCACCTATCTTAAACAAGAAAAAATAATTTGTACTTTTAAAAAATTTCACACAATTTAGAAGTGCAATTATAAATAAGACTAGTATTTGTAACATGGTCTGTACAATGGTCTGTGCCTACAAACGCCATGTCTGTGACCCAGACTTCCCTCTGCCAATAGCTGCCAATAAATAGCCAAGTCTGCAAACTGAATCTAAACAACACTTTAAGTGTTACTTAGAAAGATGAATAAATAACGATGCCACTTCAAATGCACAGCAGGCCATTCCAAAAAGAGACAAACAAAAAAATATACAACTAACCCACCCTCCAAATTTGGGTTGAGCTTTGTGAAAAGTAAGATTTTTTTAAATACAACTGAAATTTGAAAATAAATCATGGTCTTTCAAACAAAGACATACCTCAGGTCTTCTATGTCCTGGGCTACTTTACTTAGGAAGGAATTGGATTTTCACATAAGTTCTGAATAGTCTTTTGAATTTTTCTCAGTAATTATGTATGCCTCAACTGTGCTAGTTATCACACAATGATTAATGAAACTTAATTAGGATGTGATGGGTGCAAATGTGGATCTGGTGTAGAGTATCGAAAAATACAGGAATAAAGTATTGAAAACTTTAATACGTTTTATATGTTTTTGCAATTTTTATTTAGCTCAGACAGTAGAAATCAGGTAACTTCGATTTTATATAAAAACAATGAAATACTACCTGAAGGCAGAACAAGAGGAAACAAAACTCCAAAGCATAGATTGTATTTCTCCCACTAACTTAACTGTTTTCATTACTGGTTTCTCTTTTACCTGCTTGTGTAGACTATACCCTGCTACTCCTGCCTTACTTCTGGTGCTCACTCACCAAACTCTCACCCACAATTTTGTGTTGAGTTTTCTAAGTCTCAGTTTCTAGTACGTTCCGAGTCAGAGACTCCTGTGTCTTAAAACCAGGAAATACATGCTCCGTGTTCCAACATCACAACATAACATCCCAGTCTCAGAGATAAAAACATGAATCTCATTGTGATCATCAAAAGATGACAGAATTTTCACAAGCATGTGTTTCCTATGCGGCAAGTACCATGGTATTGTTTACATTCGTGGAGCCATTTAATCCTCCTGCTAATATTATGAAGTTAGATACACTAATAATTCTCATTTTACATGGAAGGAGACACAGAGAGGTTAAGCAAACCACCCAAAGCCAAAGAGTAAGTGGAAGAGCTGGGATCTGAACCCTGCCAGGCTGACTCCAGACACCATGCTCTTAACCACCACTCATTATCTTCTCATATGTTTAATAACATAAATTATATGTCTGCATGTGTGTGTGTGTGTGTGTGTGTAGCGTGCATTAGGTGTATACCATACACGTATAACATGTTGGATATATTCAGTACAGAATTTCACACTTTTTTCTGTTGAAATAGAAAATACAACCACTTTGTGATAAAGTCTACCACTAACAGGTTCACATCACCTACGATGTCCTTTGAAATATTTTTTTCCCATTAGATATATACACCTTATTTTTTGCAGACTGTGTGGGTTTTATGTGTTTTTTTGTAGAGGTATCAAATTATTATCTATGGAGCATATCCTTATGACTATATGTGTGCCCAATTAGGTTGAGAAGGTTATTAGCTGTGAGGTTGCAGAGAAGAGACATATCTTCACCAAAACCTGGTTCTTTGAGTTGTTTCAACTTCAATTTGCTTGTTCTGAGTAAGGCAATAGCAACTCTGATTATGAACCAGGATGAACATTATTTATAACTAGGGATAGGCTTTAGATTTTTATCCAGAAAAGAGGCATATAACATGGAGAGTGGCCATTATAATACTCCCCCTTCGTTTAATGCTGGTGCCACTACTAGCAATATTTCAAAGGGCTGTGCAAAAGGCAGAGGAGCACTGGGGAACCCAGAAGAGCACGGGCACTGCTCAGTAAGCCATTTGTTAAGAAAGGTGGGACTTCATTCCTTAGTATCTTTGGGAATAGCTGATGGACTACATGCCCCTTTCCAAGTGGTAAAGGAAGGTTTATTACAAATGCATATTCTTGCTGCAAGAATAGAAATGATGAGATATAAAGAAAGAGGGAAGAATCACCAAATTAAATGGCAAATAAATATGGCCCATATGCCAGTGGATTTTAATCCCTATCTTAGTACAATGCTCTGCTATATATTTTTATTTAACACTTAAAAATATAATGCCAAGCCTCTTATTTCCCAATCTAATGTATGTTTTAATGGTTACATTAAAATGGAATTTGCTATGGCTTTTTCTGATTATAAAAGTTGCATGTTTATCATAGAAATTTCAAAAGCCTAGAAATATTACAATGTCATCCCACCATTCCAAGATAATTACCGTAAAATTTGGAGGTGTGTTTTCCTCCTGTCTATGTGTGTGTGTACATGCACATGTGTGTGTATGTATTTTTGATGAGTCGAATCATATTTTATATATCAACAAAGCCTCTCTCTTGAAAATTTTACTTAACCTTGAGGTTGTGCTTGGAGATTGTTACAAATGCTAAACAAATTTATGAGTAATATATTTAGATTTGAATATAATTTCCGTGGGCCCAAATTCTAATTATTCTTTCAAAATTTTTGCCTTTCTCAAGACACATGGAGTTGAGGGCAGTGTCCTAACATTTGCGATCTAAAGAATTTACCAAAACCTAAATCCCCTCTAAGTCTACCTTAGACATTTTTCTTGGTTAACTCCAAGAGGTTAGACAGTATGTGTACTGAAAACTCTTCCTTTGTCTGTATCCAGAGCGTTCATAATAAATAGCTTTCTGAGGTATAAGCATTATTTACTGAGAAACTGTCCTCCCACAGGCGTTTTAAATTGGGTAGAAACCGCTCCTGGCCTTCAGTGGTTTACTCCCAAATAGTAATATACTGTATATGCTGGTTCATCTAAACAACAAATCAGCAAGCAGTCCTCGGCAGCCCACATCAGTCTGTTCCAGAAATATGCCCCTATAAGCAGTATGTGTAATATCTAATAAGTGATTGAACAAATTGTAAAATTATATGCAACATCCAATTGAAAAAAATCAATACTGCTGAAGAACTACTTATTATAGTATAAAGAAGAAAATAAATAAAGGAAACAAATATCTGTTTTTTCTAGCTTCCCCCCAATGCAAAGTAAAATTAATCAGGAGTGGGTCCATTCATCCCTTCACTACTAAGCTCTGAATGAAACATAAGAACTCAGGACTATGCACTTGGGACGAGTGATCTTCTGAAGTTTGTTTACCACAGCTGTTTTTTATTCATTGCAGTCTTTTCAAAGTCTTTACATAATAGTTTACTCTGTTCTCCGAACTCATCCTAAAATGAGCTTTCTATAATCAAAATTGTATTATTCAGGGTAATAAAAGCAATGCTCGGTTCCAAGTAGTCATAAGTGCCTATAATCAGCAGATATTAAAAGATGTATATCAGGGAGAAGTGTGCAACAATTGAGGAAAAAGCAAGAAATGAAGTAAAATATTATCTTCACTTTAGCAGAAATTAGTGATGTATTTCTGTTTAAACATTGATATGTACATAAATGTGATACTTTAAGACATTCAAATATAACATCAAATTATCAATTATGACAAAGAAATAAAAATATATTTGAATAAAGTATGCAGTTTAATTTTAATTGAATATGTTTTTCCTTCTCTAAAAGATTTGTTGATTTGGGAAAAAGAGAATACAACAGAGATGCTTGCATTACAGTGACATTGGATGGTCAGACTTGGGAGGGGAAATAAATTAAAAGAAGCCCTGTATTGATCAGTATATCTGTACCTGACATTTTTTGTATTATTACATGCTTAGGAGATATGTTATGGTATGTTTTACACTGAATTCATAAGGCTTTTAACAATTGTCTTTTGTTGGAGAAAGTATTTCCCTTTTGAGATGCACGTGGCATTAAGGGACAGCCAGATGAAAAGGGAAACCTTCTAACATTTTAAAACCTAATTCTTTTCAGCCAACTTTCTCCTCTCCTTTGATCCTCTGATGTCTCTAGGATGTAGTTAGGGCAGGTAATGTTATCTTCATTTGACAGATAAATACACGAAGCCCCTGGGAATTCCCTGGCGGTCCAGTGGTTAGGACTCCATGCTTCCACTGCATGGGGCATGTGTTTGATCCCTGGTTGGGGAACTAAGATTCCACAAGCTGCACAGCGTGGCCAAAAAAAAAAAATACATGAAACCCCTGAAAGGTTAAGGGTAATCAACATGTAGTAAAGAGAAGGGCTCAAGTGATTTATGCCACTATCTCATCAAAGCTACCCAAGAGAGATTTTAAAAAGAGAGAGAGAAAAGAGTTGGTATGACATAGTGGAAAGACCACTGGGTTCAGAGAAGTGAGGTCTCATCTTGGATAAAATCACATCATTTCCCTTGGTCTCTGTTTTTTGTTTTTGTTTTTTTCCTATAGACGAATTAGATTACATAGATAATTAGATGATAGATTTATAGTCATTTTGTAGTACAATTCACATAAAACTCATTCATTTAAAGTATACAATTCAATTGTTTTTAGTATATTCACCAAGTTGTGCACCCATCAACACAATCAATTTCACAATATTTTTATCACTTCAAAAAGAAACTTGTACACTTTAGCAGCCCCTCCCCATTTCCTCCCCAAGTTTCCCTCCTCCGTCCTTAGGCAACAACTAATCTACTTTATGTCTCTATAGATTTCCTTATTCCAATATTTCATATAAATGGAATCATTCAACAGGTTGTCCTTTGTGACTGGGCTTCTGTCGCTTAGAATGTTTTCAAGGTTCATTGTATCATGCATCAGTATTTCATTTTTTGATTGATGAAAAGTAATTGTGTAGATATACCACATTTTGTTTATGCATTTATCAGTTAGTTGATGAACATTTGGGTTGTTTCCAATTTTGGGTTCTGATGAATAATGCTGTTATGAACACTTGTATACAAATTTGTGTGTTTGTATATGTGTGTAAGTACAAGTTTTAGTTTGGACATATGTTTTTATTTCTCTTGGTATATACCTAGGAGTAGAATTGTTAGATTAAATGGTAACCTCATGATTAACTTTTTGAGGCTCTGCCAGACAGTTTTCCAAAGTGGCTGCACCATTTATATTTCTAGCAGCAATGTATGAGGATCCAATTTTCTCCACATCCTTGCCAACACTTATTATTACCATCTTTTTGAATAATAAAATCCAAGGGGGTATAAAGTGGTATCTGATAGTGGTTTTGATTAACATTTTCCAGATGGCTAATTGTGTTGAGTCTCTTTTCAGTGTGCTTACTGATCATTTGTATGTCTTTGGATAAACATCTCTTCAGATTTTTACCCATTTTTTAATTGAGGTATTTATTTATCACTAAGTTGTAGGAGTTTTTTTTTTTAATTGTAGTTATAAGCCTCTTACCAAATATATATGATATGAAAATAGTTTCTCCATTCTGTGGAGTTGTCTTTTCATTTTTGTGGCGATACCTTTCAAAACACAAAAGTTTTTAATTTTGATGAATTTCAATTTGTCTGTCTTTCGTCATTTGTGTTTTTGGTGTCACAACTAGGAAGGTTTTGCTTAACCCAAGGTCACAAAGATCTATTCCTATATCTTCTCCTAAGGGATTTATAGCTTTGGCTCTTATATTTAGGTCTCTGATTCATTTTGAGTTAATTTTTTATATGGAGGGAGGAAAGGGTCAAGAATCATTTTTTTACTTGTAGATAATCAGCTGTTTCAACACCATTTATTGAAAAAACTATCCTTTCTCCATTGAATTTTCTTGGCACCCTTGTAGAAAATCAATTGACCCTGTATGTGAGGGTTTTTTTTTTGAGTTCTCATTTTATTCCATTGATGTATATGTCTATCCTTATGCCAGAATAAACTCCATTTTCTCATAGGTAGACTATAGGAAATAAGGGTGTTGGTCTAGATAATGTCCATGGTTCTTTTGAATCCAAACATCACCTAAGATAGGAACAGAATTACTGTGAGCTATATAGACCTACTTCACAAGCATCCCCAGTGGCCCCAGTGGCATTGTTCCTCTTTCCTTTTCAAACTAAAATGTTTACTGTCAGTTTTAAATTAGAAAAGATGGTCTATTGTGTCCAGAAGGTAGCATTTACAACTCTGTATTTTAACCCTCATGCAGAAATAAGATTTTCATACTGGCTAATCATCTCTTTAGAAAGCTCAGAAAACAGGAGGCTCTTCAAAGGATATGAATCAGTGGTGGCAAAAGGTAGAAATACAAAGAAGTTATTTAAATAAGAGAAAATATTCAAGAATTTAATAATAAAACAATGTTGAGGAGAAGAGAGAAGGAGAAAAGTAGGATAGAAAAAGTAATTTTAAAGAAAAATCAAACTAAGAGAATATGCTAAAACCGTATTTCTGAGTATCCCTGATTCAAGGTAAGGAAGAAAAAGAATAATTCTCATGATGTAATTAGAAAAGACACTAGTTCATCAAAAGATACTTTAAGAAGTTCTGAACTCCACAAGGATTTATACTCTATGACTTTAATAACATTTTGAACAAAATAAAATACAACATCCTTGATAACTCCCTTATAAATTATACAAAATTACTTATATTGGATCTTAATGTAATATATTAATGATAAATTCTAAAGTTGTGAGATTATATCTGTAGACGTGATTCTCTATAAGACCTGAATAATGATATCCAGATATGTTATTGTTATGGTATCTGATTCGGTGCAGGGTTAAAACGAGATCGATGGCCAATGTGTCTGTTAGTCTTTTTCTCTTAATTATTGTTATATCAGGCAGAGATTAGGCAGAACTCCTAAAATATTTCATATGAGTTTCTAGGATTATAGTTCCCAAGTACAGATAACAAAACTAAGCAGTTGTTGAGAGAGAAATCATTTGTTCAAGCAGCAGAGAAAGGAAGAGTGCCAGGTCTTCAGATGGTCGTAGAAGAGTGTTTCTTGAACAATTCTCTGATTTACTCTAAGCCATTTATGAAAAAATTGGAAATCAGATGACTTGTTTTGTGACAATAAAGTGTCATTTCCTTATATCATTGTTTTCTGTAAATACTTTATTTTACTATTAATTAAGAATAAAAGATGTGGTTGTTACACAAGTTCATGCAAAGTGGGAAAATATTGATCAGATTTTTATGACAAGTATCCTACCTTTGATCATATTTAGTTAAAAGATTATAAGTAGAAATGAGAAGCAAAGATAAAAATATGCAAAACAATAGCAATATATCATAATATAGAGCTTAACAATTATGATTATGGGTTTAGAATATGAAATGTGACTTAAGATATACAGTTGCTTATAAGACTTCCTACTATCAATTCTGCTTTTTCTATTTTTCCTCAGATAATCAATATAAAACCAATAATTTGCTAGATATATTTGACTATATATTTTTTAAATTTTCATAATGGGATTTGTAGCCCTTTATTAGTATAATCAAGCTTCTGGAAATTTTAACTCAATTATTCATTGATTGCACCTTTTTCCCCCAAATTTGGTTTGTCCCAAATCAAAGTATAGTTTCAAATTAATATCTTGTACTGCAGTGTTAAAAGAGAAAAAAATCTTTTCACTAAGGATGAAACAACACATGGTAATAAAGTACAGTGCACAAGGTAGTAGGCTCGCATTTTCTTTTCTTCTTTTTTTAACGTTTTTATTGGAGTATAATTGCTTTACAATGGTGTGTTAGTTTCTGCTTTATAACAAGGTGAATCAGTTATACATATACATATATCCCCATATCTCTTCCCTCTTGTGCCTCCCTCCCTCGCACCCTCCCTATTCCACCCTTCTAGCTGGTCACAAAGCATCAAGCTGATCTCCCTGTGCTATGCGAATGCTTCCCACTAGCTATCTATTTTACATTTGGTAGTGTATATAGGTCCATATATACACTACCACTCTCTCACTTTGTCCCAGCTTACCCTTCCCCCTCCCCGTATCCTCAAGTCCATTCTCTAGTAGGTCTGTGTCTTTATTCCCGTCTTGCCCCTAGGTTCTTCATGACCATATTTTCTTATTTTTAGATTCCATATCTATGTGTTAGCATACAGTATTTGTTTTTCTCTTTCTGACTTACTTCACTCTGTATGACAGACTCTAGGTCCATCCACCTCACTACAAATAACTCAATTTCGTTTCTTTTTATGGCTGAGCAATATTCCATTGTACACATGTGCCACATCTTCTTTATCCATTCATCTGTTGATGGACACTTAGGTTGCTTCCATGACCTGGCTATTGTAAATAGAGCTGCAATGAACATTGTGGTACATAACTGTTTTTGAATTATGGTTTTCTCAGGGTATATGCCCAGTAGTGGGATTGCTGGGTCATATGGTAGTTCTATTTGTAGTTTTTTAAGGAACGTCCATACTGTTCTCCATAGTGGCTGTATCAATTTACATTCCCACCAACAGTGTATGAGGGTTCCCTTTTCTTCACACCCTCTGCAGCATTTATTGTTTGTAGATTTTTTGATGATGGCCATTCTGACCGGTATGAGATGATATCGCATTGTAGTTTTGATATGCATTTCTCTGATGATTAATGATGTTGAGCATTCTTTCATGTGTTTCTTGGCAATCGGTATATCTTCCTTGGAGAAATGTCTATTTGGGTCTTCTGCCCATTTTTGGATTGGGTTGTTTGTTTTTTTTTGATACTGAGCTGCATGTAAATTTTGGAGATTAATCCTTTGTCAGTTGCTTCATTTGCAAATATTTTCTCCTATTCTGAGGGTTGTATTTTCGTCTTGTTTATGGTTTCCTTTGCTGTGCAAAAGCTTTGAAGTTTCATTAGGTCCCATGTGTTTATTTTTGTTTTTATTTCCATTTCTCTAGGATGTGGGTCAAAAAGGATCTTGCTGTGATTTATGTCATAGAGTGTTCTGCCTATGTTTTCCTCTAAGAGTTTTATAGTGTCTGGCCTTACATTTATGTCTTTAATCCATTTTGAGTTTATTTTTGTGTGTGGTGTTAGGGAGTGTTCTAATTTCATTCTTTTACATGTAGCTGTCCAGTTTTCCCAGCACTACTTATTGAAGAGGCTGTCTTTTCTCCATTGTATATTCTTTTTTTTTTTTCCATTGTATATTCTTGCCTACTTTATCAAAGGTAAGGTGACCATATGTGCGTGGGTTTATCTCTGGGCTTTCTCGCCTGTTCCATTGATCTATATTTCTGTTTTTGTGCCAGTACCCTACTGTCTTGATTACTGTAGCTTTGTAGTATAGTCTGAATTCAGGGAGCCTGATTCCTCCAGCTCCGTTTTTCTTTCTCAAGATTGCTTTGACTATTCGGGGTCTTCTGTGTTTCCATACAAATTGTGAAACTTTTGGTTCTAGTTCTGTGAAAAATGCCAGTGGTAGTTTGATAGGATTGCATTGAATCTGTAGATTGCTTTGCGTAGCATAGTCATTTTCACAATGTTGATTCTTCCAATCAAAGAACATGGTATATCTCTCCATCTGTTTGTATTATCTTTAATTTCTTTCATCAGTGTCTTATAATTTTCTGCATACAGGTCTTTTGTCTCCTTAGGTAGGTTCATTCATAGGTATTTTATTTTTTTTGTTGCAATGGTAAATGGGAGTGTTTTCTTAATTTCACTTTCAGATTTTTCATCATTAGTATATAGGAATGGAAGAGATTTCTGTGCATTAATTTTGTGTCTTGCTACTTTACCAAATTCATTGATTAGCTCTAGTAGTTTTCTGGTAGCATCTTTAGGATTCTCTATGTATAGTATCATGTCATCTGCAAACATTGACAGCTTTACTTCTTCTTTTCCAATTTGGATTCCTTTTATTTCTTTTTCTTCTCTGATTGCTGTGGCTAAAAGTTCCAAAATTATGTTGAATAATACAGGTGAGAGTGGGCAACCTTGTCTTTTTCCTGATCTTAGTGGAAATGGTTTCCGTTTTTCACCATTGAGCATGATGTTGGCTGTGGGTTTGTCATATATGGCCTTTATTATGTTAAGTTCCCTCTGTGCCTACTTTCTGGAGGATTTTTATCATAAATGGGTGTTGAATTTTTTCAAAAGCTTTCTCTGCATCTATTGAGATGATCATATGGATTTCTCCTTCTATTTGTTAATATGGTGTATCACTTTGATTGATTTGCATGTATTGAAGAATCCTTGCATTCCTGGGATAAACCCCATTTGATCATGGTGTCTGATCCTTTTAATGTGCTGCTGGACTGTGTGCTAGTATTTTGTTGAGTATTTTTGCATCTATGTTCATCAGTGATATTGGCCTGTAGTTTTCTTTTTTTGTGGCACCTTTGTCTGGTTTTGGTATCAGAGTGATGGTGGCCTCGTACAGTGAGTTTGGGAGTGTTCCTCCCTCTGATATATTTTGGAAGAGTTTGAGAATGATAGGTGTTAGCTCTTCTCTAAATGTTTGATATAATTCGCCTGTGAAGCCATCTGGTCCTTGGCTTTTGTTTGTTGCAAAATTTTTAATCACAGTTTCAATTTCAGTGCTTGTGATTGGTTCATATTTTCTATTTCTTCCTGGTTCAGTCTTGGAAGGTTGTGTATTTCTCATAATTTGTCCATTTCTTCCAGGTTGTCCATTTTATTGGCATATAGTTGCTTGTAGTAATCTCACATGATCCTTTGTATTTCTGCAGTGTCAGTTGTTACTTCCCCTTTTTCATTTCTAATTCTATTGATTTGAGTCTTCTCCCTTTTTTTCTTGATGAGTCTGGCTAATGGTTTATCAATTTTTTTTATCTTCTCAAAGAACCAGCTTTTAGTTTTATTAATTTTGCTATCGTTTACTTCATTTCTTTTTCATTTATTTGATCTGATCTTTATGATTTCTTTCCTTCTGCTAACTTTGGGGGTTTTTTGTTCTTCTTTCTCTAATTGCTTTAGGTGTAAGGTTAGGTTGTTTATTTGAGATGTTTCATGTTTCTTGAGGTAGGATTGTATTGCTATGAACTTCCCTCTTAGAACCACTTTTGCTGCATCCTGTAGGTTTTGGGTCGTCGTGTTTTCATTGTCATTTGTTTCTAGGTATTTTTTGATTTCCTCTTCGATTTTTTCAGTGATCTCTTCGTTATTAAGTAGTGTATTGTTTAGCCTCCATGCGTTTGTATTTTTACAGATTTTTTCCTGTAATTGATATCTAGTCTCATAGCATTGTGCTCAGAAAAGATACTCGGTACGATTTCAATTTTCTTAAATTTACCAAGGCTTGACTTGCAACCCAAGATATGATCTATCCTGGAGAATGTTCCATGAACACTTGAGAAGAAAGTGTATTCTGTTGTTTTTGGATGGACTGTCCTATAAATATCAATTAAGTCGATCTTGTTTAATGTATCATTTAAAGCTTGTGTTTCCGTATTTATTTTCATTTTGGATGATCTGTCCATTGGTGAAAGTGGGGTGTTAAAGTCCCCTACTATGATTGTGTTACCCTCGATTTCCCCTTTTATGGCTGTATTTGCCTTGTGTATTGAGGTGCTCCTATGTTGGGTGCGTAAATATTTACAATTGTTATATCTTCTTGGATTGATCCCTTGATCATTATGTAGTTTCCTTCTTTGTCTCTTGTAATAGTCTTTGTTTTAAAGTCTATTTTGTCTGTTATGAGAATTGCTACTCCAGCTTTCTTTTGATTTCCATTTGCACGGAATATCTTTTTCCATCCCCTCACTTTCAGTCTGTATGTGTCCCTAGGTCTGAAGTGGGTCTCTTTTAGCCAGCACATATACAGGTCTTGTTTTTGTATCCATTCAGCCAGTCTATGTCTTTTGGTTGCAGCATGCAGTTTTTTAAATGGAATTTAGTTTAATTCTATTTGTGCTGCCTAACATTGGCTGTTAGGGTCATTGTAGAGAACTATGGATATTGAAAACTATAGCCCGCAAAGTTACTAGTCAAGAAGACTTTCTTTTTAATGGGAAGTAATACAATGGAGACAAGTATCTTAACTATAGAGAAGAGCAGTGTCAGCATGAGCTGGGATAATTAGGTTTGAAAGGTTTGAAAGAATAATTTTAAAATAACCACTAAGCACTAGTGAACACTTACTTTGTGCCCTGCTCTCCTCCAAGGGTTTTGCATTCATTAATTCATTTAACATTAACTGGAACACTAAAAGTTAGGTACTAGGATGATTCCAGGTTTAAATAGGATGGAACTTAGGCACAAAGGTGTTAAGTAACTTGTCTAAGTTTATTTGGCTAGCAAGGGTCAAAGTCAAGCTTTGAACCCAGAGGCCAACTTGGGGAACAGTGGAGAACTTACAAGACTCAGAGGAGTTTTACAGGTATAGAGAAGGGGAAACAGATAAAGAAAGGCATGTTTAATTAGCATGGAAGTCAAGTACACCATCTCATTTCATTCTTCACAACAGTGTGGTGAGCTAGGTATTATTTTCCTCCATTTATACACAGGATGGAACTGGTTTTGGGGAGGTTAATAACATGACAAGTGTATGTTGCTAGGTAGGGGCAATTCTTGAATTCAACCTCAGATTTTTTTAAGATAATTCCAAGGTCCATGCACTTTCTTTGTTTAACACTAGAGGGAAGATATTAAGGTAGAATTAAGGTAGTTAAAGAAAGGAATAGCTTATGACTGAGAATGTGTGTAGCACCTGAAGAGCTAGAAAGGTACCTGTAACCAAATGATTGAAGACTTAGTTGTCAAGTATATTAGGATAAGTAACACTAAATGTTAAAACAGATAAATGCTAAATTTTCAGAGGTATAACACATGCGCGCGTGTGCACACACACACACACACACACACACACACACACACATTTACTTCTTGTTCTCATCACAGTTCAAGGCAAGTGTTCCTAATCAGGTAATCTTACACATGGTTTGTTAGGAACCATATCTCTTTCCATATCATGGGCCTGACATTCCCTAAATCATTAAGGTCCTATTCATTTACTTAATAGAAAACAAAAGAGAAGGAATGATCATACATGGGAGTTTTTATCGGCCAGTCTTGGAAGTGGCATTCCTCCCTTCTACATAGGTCCTTCTGGCCAGAACATGTTACACAGTCAAAGGAGCATTAAGGAGAAAGAACCCAGTAATGAAGTTTGGTAACTGTCCCTAAAAGAGAGAAAGATTGGAGCCAAGGAAGCTGTACAGTAGCAGTGTATATTTAGTTAGTACATGTGATGTGTCACGCTCTGTCTCAGCCTTGGCGATACAGTGTATAACACAGACCAGGTCCACACCTGCAAAGAGCTTACATCCTGGGGAGGTTCTGGTTCAAGATGGTGACATAGACATCCTGAGAAGAGGAGGGGGAGATAGGTGATATAGAAATAAACAAGTGAGCAAGTAAGATGCTTCCAGATAAGTTTTTTAAAAAAAAATACAAGAGTTCTGAACAACAACGTCCTGGGAAAGGGGGATGCTAGTTAAGATCGGGTATTTAGGAAATGCCTCTCTGAGGATTGCCATTGGAGTCAAACAGCAAGCAAGGACCAGCCATACAAAGATCTGTAGAAAAGGAATTCTGAGCAAAGAGAACCTCTGGTCCAAAGACACAATAATGCTGACAAGCTTGGTGTGCTGAAGGAACTGGCAGAAGATTAATGTGGCTAGAGCCCAGAAAATAAGAAAGTCTTAGATGAAATTGAAAAGGTCCTTGATCATGAAGATTCTAGTAACCTTTAATGGAGTAAGCTGTTTTTATTCTAAGTATGCTGAGAGGCCTCCAGATGTTTTCATCTGCGAGTAATTGATTTAGTCATCTGCCATCTGCTGGAGGCTTACTAGACCCTTCCAGAACATCATCATTGCCCCCTTCTCCAGATCTCAGAACATTTTCCCTCGTTTCAATCCTATCAGTACCTAGTTACCCCAGAAATATGGATACGAGATTTCCTCAACCAGAAAGTAGCCTCCTGGAGAGCAGAGACTTATATTTAATTTGTGGCTCCCTCGGTAACAAGCACAGTTCCAAGGAAGCACTTAGGTCCAGTATAAGTGCATGCATAAATGAATGATGAATAAATAAATGAAGGAGGGAATGAAAAATAGCTAAAGGAAGAGAGAGCACTATCCCCTTGACGTAGAGCCTGCAACATGCTTCTCACTTTCACTATGTCATTTGATCCACAATGGGTGCATGGGGAAGCATTTGGCAACTTCACAATTATGAGAAGCAAGACATTAGAAAAAGAGTCAGAGAGAAATGAAGATTTTGAGGCTGAGTGCTGGGAAGAATAATGGAACAACTTTGGAAATAGGGGTTGGGAGGTAGAGTCAATTTGGAGTAGGGGAGGGAGGTGGTGAGAGAAAGTTACGTTCTGATTCAGCAGACAAAAGGCAGAACCAATTGCAATGCCCAGTAGGCAAATAATTAAAGGTTAAGTTGTGTGGTACAGACAAAAAGAGCTGCAGGAGTTCAGAGGAATCTAATAAAGAAAATGGATTTGGGGCTGAGGAATGAGAATAGACACTGGGTAGAAAAAGTTAGATTGCTGGGCAAAAGGACACAAAATATTTACTGCAAATAACATGAGACTGGAAAGAAAGGGCAAACTAAGTAATGGAAAATAGAAAGATATTAGGATATTTTAATTAAGAGACAATAAATTAGAAAGAGACCAAAGGGGGAAAAAAAAAACCTTAAGAACTGCTATCCTCTATTTGTTTAATTAAAAGATAAAATTACTGCCCTGCTGCTCACTGAACATTTCTGATTTCCCACCTCCAGAGTAAGGGAAATAGGTCTACATTACAGTTTGTACTTTTGGCTCCCTTGAAGTTGGGGAAGCTCATGTAACTAGTTCAAGACCCTGACCTGGGGCTGAATATTTGATTGCCAATACACGACTCTGCAGTGTTCTTTCCTCTTTCTGGCACGGTAACTGGCACTGTTCAAGTAGGCGCCTGCTTTGTCATCCCAGGTCCTTGGGTGACACGTAGCATGAATAAGAAATAGATCTCTGTTGTTTTAAGCCACTGAGATGTAAAGGTTGTTTGTTGCTGCAGTATAACATCGTACCATAACTGATGAATCCAACATCAGTGAGAAAAGATAGATTTGGAGTGAGAAAGACTCTTGATCACAAGTAGTGGAGAAACTGAGTTGTTAAACAAGGCAGAGACACAGGTTGGCAAATGATAACTGACTGCTATAGTCTGAATGTTTGCATCCCCCTGCAAAATTCATATGTTGAAACCCCAAGGTGATGATGGTGTTAAGAGGTCTTTGGAAATGATTAGATCATAAGGGTGAAGCCCTCAAGAATGGGATTATTGTCCTAATCAGAGACCATAGAGAGCTAGTGCACCCCTTCTGCTATGTGACATTATAGCAAAGAGATGGCCGTCCATGAGAAAGTAGCTCTCACCAGATACCAAATCTGCTGCTGCCACAATGTGGGACTTCCCAGCCTCCAGAGCTGTGAGAAATAAATTTCTGTTGTTATAAGCCACCCAGTTTATGGTATTTTTGTTAGAGCAGCCCATTGACTAAACCCATGACTAAGACATTGACCAAGCTTCTAACCCGCTTATCCTCAAAGGCCTTGCAACAGCGTGGCCCTGGAAACGCAGCTGCAGGTGAGTTCACCCACTCATCCATGCTTCACCCAGTGAAAAGTAGGATAAGCCAGCTCCTTCAGGGCCTCTGGTCAGCTCTCTGAGTGCTGGCTGTGTCGCTCTCCTTGCCTCCTCTTCACAGCTAACATGAGTTAGGCTGACTTACCTGAGGATCAAAAAGTTGAGAGGACAGCTAGTGGGGCTTCCAGATCTCCAGTTCCACAGTGCCTAAGACAAAGGCGAGAAAAGAAACAGAGATAATCAGAACCAAAAGTATAAAGTAGAACAATTTATAAACAGGGAGAACAAAATGCTTGATTGGCTTCTGACAAGAAGGATATATTTAGGAAGATAAAACCAAGCTTACAAGAATAAAGCAGGAGTTGATTTTCCATATGATGCCTACAAATATAGGGACTAGTAAAAGGAAAAGAGATGTGCAATGTGCAACATATTAGTGAATTTTTTTTTTCCCATGGAGGGATGAGGAGTAGGGTGAAAGGGCAAGGAAATGAATGTCTCTTTTAGCTCAATCTTTGACTACTTGTAGTGACCTAATTTTAGATTTGAGGAATTATACTTAAAACTGTATTTGAGATAGTGTTTTTAATATTTTAGATGGAATTCTAAGATTCATTGTAGACTTTAAATAAGAAACATTTATCAGTTTTTATTTTTAAAACTCAAAATCATGTTTTTAAAAAAGAAAATTTTTTTTTCTTTTTAAAAGAGGAAAGTGGAACAAACTAGTAAAACTCGTTCTGTTAGCAAATTCCTTTCACATGAAGAGAATTCTCATGGCCTAACAAAAAGGCCCACCAGGGCAGATGCTCAATTTGCCGTTGAATTGTACCTAAATCACATGTGTGTTGATCACACTATATCAGTCAGAGTCTAACAAATCATTCTCACTTTACTCATCATCCTTGAACCAAGAGTTCAAATCCTGCTGATCATATTTTAATAGACAAAGACATGCTTTGATAGATGGATGGATGGATGGACAAGTATATGGATAGATTTATATAATGAGGCAGCTTCATGTCTTGAAACAGCATAGACTGTGTAAAACAAACCTGAATGAAGGGCTCTTGTGCTTAAAAGCCGTCTAATTAAGAGCTCAGGGCAGATGCTGAAGTCAGACTGCCTTAAATTTTGGTGCTGCCATTTACTCCTGTGTGGCCTTCAGCAAGTGCCTTAACCTTTCTGAGTCTCCACGTTCTCATCCATATAAGGAGAATTTGAACATCTATTATATGAGGGTGTGTGGAAGATACATAATAACTATTATCATTAACCTCAGTTTTCTTTGAATTTCTTATTTAAAAACTTGTATCTCAAAAGTGTTTCTCTTGCCTATATTATAATTTATTGCTGATACTGTGATTTGGAGGAATGTCGCTCGTTCTCTCATTGTTGGTGACCCGTAAGATGTGTCCTAGCTTATCTCAGAAATTCTTCTTACGTCTCCAAAGCATCCGTTTAAATAAGCCTCAACTTCCCAACCTGGGGGTCCGGCGACCCCCAGGAGGAGGAATTCCTAGAGAATCAAACTTTGAAGCCTAGTGGGATTTGACTGCAGGACTTTGACAGGACTGGGGGAAACAGAGACTTCACGCTTGGAGGGCACACACAAAGTAGTGTGTGCATCAGGACCCAGGGGGAAGGAGCAGTGACCCCATAGGAGACTGAACCAGACCTACCTGCTAGTGTTGGAGGGTCTCCTGCAGAGGCAGGGGGTGGCTATGGCTCACCATGGGGACAAGGACACTGGAAGCAGAAGTTCTGGGAAGTACTCCTTGATGTGAGCCCTCCCAGAGTCTGTCGTTAGCCCCACCAAACAGCCCAGGTAGGCTGCAGTGTTGGGTTGCCTGATGCCAAACAACCAACAGGGAGGGAACCCAGCCCCACCCATCAGCAGTCAAGAGAATTAAAGTTTTATTGAGCTCTGCCCCACAAGAGCAACAGTCATCTCTACCCACCACCAGTCCCTCCCATCAGGAAACTTACACAAGCCTCTAAGATAGTCTCATCCACCAGAGGGCAGACAGCAGAAGCAAGAAGAACTACAATCCTGCAGCCTCTGGAACAAAAACCACATTCACAGAAAGACAGACAAGATGAAAAGGCAGAGGGCTATGTACCAGATGAAGGAACAAGATAAAACCCCAGAAAAACAACTAAATGAAGTGGAGATAGGCAACCTTCCAGAAAAAGAATTCAGAATGATGGTGACGATGATCCAGGACCTCGGAAAAAGAATGGAGGCAAAGATTGAGAAGATGCAAGAAATGTTCAACAAAGACCTAGAAGAATTAAAGAACAAACAAACAGAGATGAACAATAACTGAAATGAAAACTACACTAGAAGGAATCAATAGCAGAATAACTGAAGCAGAAGAACAGATAAGTGACTGGAAGACAGAATGGTGGAATTCACTGCTGTGGAACAGAATAAAGAAAAAAGAATGAAAAGACAACCTAAGGGACCTCTGGGACAACATTAAACACAACAACATTCATATTATAGGGGTCCCAGAAGGAGAAGAGAGAGAGAAAAGACCAGAGAAAATATTTGAAGAGATTATAGTCGAAAATTCCCCTAACATGGGAAAGGAAATAGCCACCCAAGTCTAGGAAGTGCAGTGACTCCCATACAGGATAAACCCAAGGAGAAACACACCGAGATGCATAGTAATCAAATTGGCAAAAACTAAAGACAAAGAAAAATTATTGAAAGCAGCAAGGGAAAAACAACAAATAACATACAAGGGAACTCCCATAAGGTTAACAGCTGATTTCTCAGCAGAAACCCTACAAGGCAGAAGGGAGTGGCATGATATACTTAAAGTGATGAAAGGGAAGATCCTACAACCAAGATTACTCTACCCGGCAAGGATCTCATTCAGATTTCAGGGAGAAATCAAAAGCTTTAAAGGCAAGCAAAAGCTAAGAGTATTCAGCACCACCAAACCAGCTCTATAAAAAATGCTAAAGGAACTTCTCTAAGTGGGAAACACAAGAGAAGAAAAGGACCTACAAAAACAAACCCAAAACAATTAAGAAAATGGTCATAGGAACATACATATTGATAATTACCTTAAACATGAATGGATTAAATACTAAAACCAAAAGACACAGACTTGCTGAATGGATACAAAAACAAGACCAATATATATGCTGTCCACAAGAGACCCACTTCAGACCTAGGGACCCATACAGACTGAAAGTGAGGGGATGGAAAAAGATATTCCATGCAAAAGGAAATCAAAACAAAGGTGGAGTAGCAATACTCATATCAGATAAAATTCACTTTAAAATAAAGGATGTTATAAGAGATAAGGAAGGGTACTACATAATGATCAATGGATCAATCCAAGAAGATATAACAATTATAAATATATATGTACCCAACACAGGAGCACCTCAATACATAAGGCAACTGCTAACAGCTATAAAAGAGAAAATTGACAGTAACACAATAATAGTGGGGGACTTTACCACCCCACTTACACCAATGGACAGATCACCCAAAATGAAAATAAATAAGGAAACAGAAGCTTTAAATGACACAATAGACCAGATAGATTTAATTGATATTTATAGGACATTCTATCCAGAAACAGCAGATTACACTTTCTTCTCAAGTGTACATGGAACATTCTCCAGGATAGATCACATCTTGGGTCACAAATCAAGACTCAGTAAATTTAAGAAAATTGAAATCAAATCAAGCATCTTTTCTGACCACAATGCTATGAGATTAGAAATGAATTACAGGGAAAAAAACGTAAAAAACACAAACACATGGAGGCTAAACAATATGTTACTAAATAACCAAGGGATCACTGAAGAAATCAAAGAGGAAATCAAAAAATACCTAGAGACAAATGACAATGAAAACACGACGATCCAAAACCTATGGGATGCAGCAAAAGCAGTTCTAAGAGGGAAGTTTACAAGCCTACCTCAAGAAACAAGAAAAATCTCAAATAAACAATCTAACCTTACACCTAAAGGAACTAGAGAAAGAAGAACAAAAAAGAAAAAAAAAACCAAAGTTAGCAGAAGGAAAGAAATCATAAAGATCAGAGCAGAAATAAAGGAAATAGAAACAAAGAAAACAATAGCAAAGAGCAATAAAACTAAAAGCTGGTTCTTTGAGAAGATAAACAAAATTGAGAAACCATTAGCCAGAGTCATCAAGAAAAAGAGGGAGAGGACTCAAATCAATAAAATTAGAAATGAAAAATGAGAAGTTAAAACAGACACCACAAAAATACACAGCATCCTAAGAGACTACTACAAGCAACTCTATGCCAATAAAATGGACAACCTGGAAGAAATGGACAAATTCTTAGAAAGGTATAACCTTCCAAGACTGAAGCAGGAAGAAATAGAAAATATGAACAGACCAATCACAAGTAATGAAATTGAAACTGTGATTAAAATCTTCCAGCAAACAAAAGTCCAGGACCAGATGGCTTCACAGGTAAATTCTATCACACATTTAGAGAAGAGCTAACACCCATCCTTCTCAAACTCTTCCAAAAAATCGCAGAGGAAGGAACACTCCCAAACTCATTCTATGAGGCCACCATCACCCTGATACGAAAACCAGACAAAGATACTACAAAGAAAGAAAATTACAGACCAATATCACTGATGAATATAGATGCAAAAGTCCTCAACAAAATACCAGCAAACAGAATCAAACAACATATTAAAAGGATCATACACCATGATCAAGTGGGATTTATCCCAGGGATGCAAAGATTCTTCAATATACGCCAATCAATCAATGTGATACACCATATTAACAAATTGAAGAAGAAAAACCATATGATCATCTCAATAGATGCATGCAGAAAAAGCTTTGACAAAATTCAACAACCATTTATGATAAAAACTCTCCAGAAAGTGGGCATAGAGGGAACCTACTTCAACAAAATAAATGCCATATATGACAAACCCACAGCAAACATCGTTCTCAATGGTGAAAAACTGAAAGCATTTCCACTAAGATCAGGAACAAGACAAGGATATCCACTCTCACCACTATTATTCAACATAGTTTTGGAAGTCCTAGCCACGGAAATCAGAGAAGAAAAAGAAATAAAAGGAACACAAATAGGAAAAGAAGAAGTAAAACTGTCACTGTTTGCAGATGACATGATACTATACATAGAGAATCCTAAAGATGCCACCAGAAAACTACTAGAGCTAATCAATGAATTTGGTAAAGTTGCAGGATACAAAATTAATGCACAGAAATCTCTTCCATTCCTATACACTAATGATGAAAAATCTGAAAGAGAAATTAAGAAAATATTCCCATTTACCATTGCAACAAAAAGAATAAAATACCTAGGAATAAACCTACCTAGGGAGACAAAAGACCTGCATGCAGAAAACTATATGACACTGATGAAAGAAATTAAAGATGATACCAACAGATGGAGAGGTATACCATGTTCTTCGATTGGCAGAATCAATATTGTGAAAATGACTATACTACCCAAAGCAATCTACAGATTCAATGCAATCCCTGTCAAATTACCAATGGCATTTTTTACGGAACTAGAACAAAAAATCTTAAAATTTGTATGGAGACACAAAAGACCCCGAATAGCCAAAGCAATCTTGAGAAAGAAAAATGGAGCTGGAGGAATCAGGCTCCTTGACTTCTGAATATACTACAAAGCTACAGTAATCAAGACAATATGGTACTGGCACAAAAACAGAAACATAGATCAATGGAACAAGATAGAAATCCTAGAGATAAACCCATGCACCTATGGTCAACTAATCTATGACAAAGGAGGCAAGGATATACAATGGAGAAAAGACAGTCTCTTCAATAAGTGGTGCTGGGAAAACTGGACAGCTCCATGTAAAAGAATGAAATTAGAACATGCCCTAACACCATACACAAAAATAAACTCAAAATGGATTAGAGAACTAAATGTAAGACCAGACACTATAAAACTCTTAGAGGAAATCATAGGAAGAACACTCTTTGACATAAATCACAACAAGATCTTTTTTGATCCACCTCCTAGGGTAATGGAAATAAAAACAAAAATAAACAAATGGGACCCAAGGAAGCTTAAAAGCTTTTGCACAGCAAAGAAAACCATAAACAAGACAGAAAGACAACCCTCAGAATGGGAGAAAAAATTTGCAAATGAAGCTACTGACAAAGGATTAATGTCCAAAATTTACAAGCAGCTCATGCAGCTCAATATCAAAAAAACAAACAACCGAATCCAAAAATGGGCAGAAGACCTAAATAGACATTTCTCCAAAGAAGATATACAGATTGCTGACAAACACATGAAAGAATGCTCACCGTCATTTATCATCAGAGAAATGCATATCAAAACTACAATGCGATATCATCTCACACCAGTCAGAATGGCCATCATCAAAAAATCTGCAAACAATAAATGCTGGAGAGGGTGTGGAGAAAAGGGAACCCTCATACACTGTTGGTGGGAATGTAAATTGATACAGCCACTATGGAGAACAATATGGAGGTTCCTTAAAAAGCTAAAAATAGAATTACCATATGATCAAGCAATCCCACTACTGGACATATACCCTGAGAAAACCATAATTCAAAAAGACACATGCATCCCAATGTTCACTGCAGCACTATTTACAATAGCCAGGTCATGGAAGCAACCTAAATGCCCAGGGACAGACGAATGGATAAAGAAGTTGTGGTACATATATACAATGGAATATTACTCAGCCATAAGAAGGAACGAAATTGGGTCATTTGTTGAGACATGGATGGATCTAGAGACTGTCATACAGAGTGATGTAAGTCAGAAAGAGAAAAACAAATATCATATATTAATGCACTTATGTGGAACATAGAAAAATGGTACAGATGAACCAGTTTGCAGGGCAGAAGTTGAGACACAGATGTAGAGAACAAACGTATGGACACCAAGGGGGGAAAGCCGCGGGTGGGTGGGGATGGTGGTGTGCTGAATTGGGCGATTGGGATTGATATGTATACACTGATGTGTATAAAACTGATGACTAATAAGAACCTGCTGTATAAATAAATAAATAAAATAAAAATAAAATAAAATAAAAATAAATAAGCCTCAAATCTTAACACCTATTCTCCTGAGGTGGGGATGGTGGAGGGAGTGAAAGCAATCAAGCCAATTGTTCGGGACTGTATAAATAAAATTAATGTTTTGCCTTTTTTTTTTTATACTTCCAATATTAGTGTAGTAGTTAAATAGATTTTTTTTTTTTTTTTTTTTTGCGGTACGCGGGTCTCTCACTGCTGTGGCTTCTCCTGTTGCAGAGCAGAGGCTCCGGACGCGCAGGCTCAGCGGCCGTGGCTCACGGGCCCAGCCGCTCTGCAGCATGTGGGATCTTCCCGGACGGGGCACGAACCTGCGTCCCCTGCATCGGCAGGCGGACTCTCAACCACTGCGCCACCAGGGAAGCCCTAAATAGATTTTTAAAACAGTGTAAATATGTTAGAGTTTGACCAAGAAAAATCATACCATCCTGTATTCTTAAGAAAGTTTTTGTTGGAGCTTCCCTGGTGGCTCAGTGGTTAAGAATCTGCCCACTGTGCAGGGGCCATGAGTTTGAGCCCTAGTCTGGGAAGATCCCACATGCTGCAGAGCAACTAAGCCTGTGCGCCACAACTACCGAAGCCCACGCACCCTAGTGCCCGTGCTCCGTAACAAGAGAAGCCACCGCAATGAGAAGCCCACGCATCACAACGAAGAGTGGCCCCCACTCTCCACAACTAGAGAAAGCCTGTGCACAGCAACAAAGACCCAACGCAGTCAAAAATAAATAAATTAAAATAAATAAATTAAAAAGAAAAATTTTTGTTAGAGGGTAAAAAGAAGTTTAACTTATAAATAGCAGTTGTTCACAATACTGTTTATTGATTCCTTACTGAATCCAATGCTAAATAGTTTACAATTATGATTATGTTTAATGCTCAAAAAGATCGTACAAGGGTTGCTATCCTCATCTTGACAAAAAGGAGCCTGAGGTTTAAAGGGTTACAGCGTACCCACATCATGTCATATGACTAGAAAGTGAAGTGAAGCAGGATCTAAACATAGGCAGGCTGGTTCCAGAGCCCAGGCTGCTTACTACTACACTAAATTGCCTCTCAAATAATCATAGTGTGTTTAATCCATCTGGACGGGACCTTGGAGATCATATAATCCTGTCTCTTTGTATTACTGCTTGTAAATGTAAAAGTAGAGAGAAGTTAAACGATCTGCGCAAGGTTATATTCTTCTGTCGTTTCCTCAACATAATACACTCTCGTTTGAAACACATTTCTAGGATTTATACAAACTAATGGCATAGTCATGGTATTTTTTAATTGAATACCAATAAAAGAATCATTTCATCTTGTTTTTCCATCTCATGCCCATGAACGAAATGTAAAACTGTATTGCAAAGCCAAGAGTCCTTATCTTCACTAATAGCCTGCTTTTTCATAGAAGGAGGAAAACCATCCTTAGGCTGAGTCTGTTTTAAATGAAATAAGTGTGTGGTCATTTTCTTGTGAAGAACATCTCTGAAGCATTAAGGAAAAAGATGTGCTGACTCGCCTTCAACGTCATGTAACTTAAACTTACAGCCAACACATTGACTTTAAGAAAAGTACAATCTCTCCTACACAGCTAGTGTTATGCATTTTATAAGGTCCCCAATATCACTTCACTATAGTTCCAGCCAGAAAACCAATGGGGCTAAAAATGCTTTGCCTTTTCAATAGGCAAATTGATTTTGTTTTTAACTTTACATTTTTTTCATTTGATCAATTTTTACTCTTGCTTTATTCAGACACTAGAAGAGATGTTTACAAGGATGTATAGTTATCTGAATGAGCTTCTGATTTTAAAGTCAGGGATTATTTTTCTTGAAAGTTTAAGAAAGGAGTGACTTCTGCTTTATACAAAGCCAGAAAGCAAGAACAACTCTGGATCATTTTCCTTGAAAACTACATACCATGACTGAACACAATTTAAAATTCCATCCATTAGATAAAATTTGTTAAAAGTTCTGCATAAGAGCTTATCTTGGTCTTTTACCTAAAGGACTAGCTCCTTCACTAACTTTTTAACCTTAGTTGAGTTTCTGACCTCTATGAACCTCAGCTTCTCTACCTATAAAGTGGGAGCGATTACTGTCTACCCATAAAATTTTTATAAGGGGTAACTGCTCAGCTGTATATAATAAAATGTTTAAGACGATCCTTGTTACTCAATAAATATCTGGTGTTATCTTTGTGAGTTCAGTGTTCAATTACCATACATTCATCTAGTCCTGAGGCTTCAGTTGCTAACTTTAGGCATATGATGGACAAATATTTTTGCAGGCCTGACTCTCATGCTCTGAGTATTTATTCACTCCTTTAATACGTATTTATTATCAGCTAAGTGTCAGGTGTTGGTCTGGGTGCTGGAGTTACAGCAGTGAACAAAACAGATAAAAAGTTCCATTGTTGAGCTTACTTTCTATTAGGAAAACATGATAAGTAAGTAAACATATATATAGTTTATTAGATAAGTGCTCAGGTAAGGAAAAAAAAAGAGCGTACAAATGACACAGGACTTATTAAGACATTTTGGACGGATGTTAAGAAGAGAAGCATGAATATAATTTTAGATAGAGTGATCAAAGAAGGCTTCCATAAGAAGGCAACATTTTAGTGAAAGTGTGAAGGATGCAAGGAGGCAAACCCTAAGGATATCAGATTAATTTTGTCCTATATCACAACAGACATTTATTGAGTACCAACCGTGCACCATGTATTTTAGGTATCTCCTTCCCTCCACATGTCCAAATTTAATCCATCATCTTCCCTCCCAAACCTATTACATGTGCAGTGTTTCTGGCACCACTGTTCTTCTAATTACCCAGGCAGGCAATTAACTGTGTCATGGCTGATGCTTCCTTTCCATCCCCCATCCACACACACCAATATCCATCTATTCAGCAGCCAAGTCCTACAAAATTTACCTCTACAATTCTTTCATGTCTATTCTATTCTTTTCTGTTTCTGTTGATAGCCAGTGTATTTCAGACCCATATTACCTTTACCTGGACTATTTTAATAACCACCTAGCTGGTGCCTCAAAGCCCAGTCGATGGCAGTCAGTTCAATCTCCACATACGTCAACGGGCTTGTCAGTTCACAGTTCCAAAATCTTCAACAACTCAGTGGCTCAACAGTATCCAGGCTCTGGGTCAGCTCACTCAGATTTTCTGGGCCTCCTCATCATTGAAACGGTGGTTACAACGTCCTATTCTTTCAGCACAGTGTCCAAGGTCAGAAAGGAGCAAGCTCTGTCTCAATGAAAACGTACACATTGCCATGAACACCTGCAACAGCAGACTTTTTTTATTGCCATGGCTGTGTCACATGTTTGCACTTATAGCAATCATGGGAAAAAGGAAGCCCAGTTAACATGCACCCCCTCAATACACACACTTCCAATATCTGAATAGAATCAAGGATTCTTTAGCAAGGAAGGAGAGCAAGAACGGCTTTTGGATTGACATCAAATAATTTCTGCCAAACCCTTTATTGCATAAGCTATCGAGTATGATATTCAAGCCTTCTGAGATCTACCTTCCCGAGATTTTCTTTCTATAGCATACTCTAGCCAATGTGTGCTCTGAACTCTCCCATCTCCATGCCCGAGATCAGTTGTTCTCAATGGGTGGTCCAGGGACTAGGATATCACTTGCCTTTTTCATTCTCATTCTCATGCAAACGCACAGTGGAGTTTTCCAGAGGCTACTTGATATGTGTTATCCAACAGTTTCAATGCAGAAGCAGGCATTAGAATCTAGCATTCTTCTATTAAGCCAAACAGTGAAGGGATTTTCAAAAATGTACACATTGCCATTCTTCTCATTATATTTTTAGAAAATATAATGATTTTTACAAAAATATGTTAATGTCAATATGCAATGCATATATCATTGCTTTTAAATGAAATAAATACAAAAATTTTAATGCCTGTTTTACTTTCCAGTATGATAAACATCAATAGATATAATTTTCATAAATAAGAGCTCTTTGAGGTCCTCAATATTTTTTAACATTACAAAGGGCTCTTGAGAACCAAAGGCTTGAGAAGTGTTGCCCTAGCCCAAATTACACAGCCTCCTCTACCTCAAAGCTGTGTCCTCCATCACTAAATGCTTATCACAAAAGACATGTCAGGGCTTCCCTGGTGGTGCAGTGGTTGAGAGTCCGCCTGCCGATGCAGGGGACGTGGGTTCGTGCCCCGGTCCGGGAGGATCCCACATGCCACGGAGCGGCTGGGCCCGTGGGCCGTGGCCGCTGGGCCTGCGCATCCGGAGCCTGGGCTCCGCAGTGGGAGAGGCCACAGCAGTGAGAGGCCCGCGTACCTCAAAAAAAAACAAAAACAAAAACAAAACAAAAAAAAGACATGTCAAATGATCTTCCTCAGTCCTTAGAAGTAAGCTCTTGCTTATTCCACTGAATCCCAGTGCATTCATTTTCTATTGCTGCAAAAGAAATTACCCCAAAATTCATCAGCGTGAAACAACAATATTTACCTCATAGCTTGTGTTGGTCGGGAATCTGAGTGTGGCTTAGCCATGTGCTTCTGACTCAGGGTCCCTCCCAAGCCTGCAGTCAGGATGTCAGCTGGGGCTGCAGTCGTCTCAAGGCTCAACTGGGGGAAGATGAGGCCCACGCTCACTCCCATGGCTGCTGACAAGACACGGGTCCTTCTGCGCTCTTGGCTAAGTCTCCTCACAAAATGGTAGCTTGCTCTCTACCTCAACCCCCAGAGAAAGATTTCACATAGAAGGGGAAAGAGAGAGAGACAGAGAGAAAGAACGAGAGAAAGAAAGATTGAAGCCAGGGCCTGCTGTTTGTGGGACCCAAGGCAAAAGGAAAATGTAAAGCCCATAGTTCAAAAAGCAGGAAAGAAGTTCTATCAAAAGCTTTTTTCCTTTCTTTTGTTAGTCTCTTTCTTCAGTTGTCATGGTGATTTTTATTTGCTCTGTCATTCTGAATAGAGAAAGGTTAAATTTTTAAATTATTAGCATGACTTTTACTGTTAATTTTTATATTGTACAAAGCCAGGTTTAAATGCAAGTGTAAGAACATTAAATTTGTATACAGAATCTCTACAGGATCATACTTTGTAGCTCATACAGGCACATACATTTTGTTCCTTCAAGAACAGTAGAAACTATTGCATAAAACTAACTCAAATGTTTTTAATTCATTGCTTGATATTTACACATTGTACCAACCCTCTCTACCTTCAGTGTACTGATGAGTAAGAAAGGACTGAAAACAACAGGAACTATGGGTTGTCTTTTCTCTTTCTTATCAAGTCATAATTTTTAGCACGAGTGGCTGGCTAACCCAAAAGAGTAACATGAAAAAAAAATATGGTGGAGTTCCTTGGTCATTCATTGCCTTCTTCGTATCTGCTAAAAAAAGTTCTGGGTTGAAAGGAAAGGACATCTTGTCGGGCTGTCAGGACCCCCACTTACTCAGTTGTAGAGGTAGGCCATTTACTGCGTACTTGCTTTGAGTCTCATGAGCTCCTATGAATCACAGACTCCTGTGCCTATATATATTGAGAACACCTACATAGGAATGGGGTGGCCGAGAAAGGAGGCAGACACACATGTTGAATCTACCTCTTCTGCTCATGTGTACACTCCATTGCATCACTGGACTCTGCTTATGAAATTCGAAGATAAAATTTCAAGTTGCTGACAGCAGAACATTAAACCAAATGCAGGTCCCTGTGTGGGCAGTCCACATGCCCATGAAGTCAGCCCTGCCCACCACCTTTGCTGTATTAGCGGAGAGTTGCTGGGTCCAGCCCATACTCAGGTGGAGGGGATTACACAAGGGCATGAATACCAGGAGGCAGGGGTCATTGAGGGCTATGGTAGATGCTTCCTACATCATCCAATATCATTTTTCTCTCTTGATTTGTTCCTTTCTTCCTTGTATGCTATAGTGACTTTCGTGCATATTATCTTAGGTACCGTACCTGATGGTAACCTCCTTAAGGACAAGGTCCCTCTCTGATATATATCCTGGCACTCCTTTGTCTTATATAATATGCAACACTTAGCAAGCCCTGAAAACATGCTTATGGAATGAGTGAATGGATGAATGAATAAATGATGCAATGGAAGTTTGATTAATATTCTGATGAGTGGTCTTTGTTAAAAACAATCAATATGAGAACCTGACCTTCATATTTTCCTCAGGTGTTGCCAGATCTCATGACTGACCGCCTTTATGATTTCAGATTTTTATCTTTCCACAAACCACATATTCTAATTTCTCTTTTTACCCCTTTGTTGTGAACTGTCCTCTCTTCAAGCATAGGTTCTTTCTGACCTCTAAAAAATCTTATTTAGGTTATTGTCATGGGTATTGTATTTGAGAAGAGAATTAATGATACAAAAGACAGCTGGAGCATATCTGGAGAAACTGTTCCATTAGCATTTACATTTTTATTTTGGGCCGCATCAAAATGGCAGGGGAGCTACGCCCTTTTAATGGTTCACACATGTGGTCAGGCATTGTGTGAGCAAATAATGCCTCCCAGAGCTTGTATTCAATTTTCAGAAAAAGAAAATAAAAATGGGCAGAAGCCTTTGTAGATCTAAGCATTTTCTTCAGTTTTCTTCATTGGTCTATCCCACAATGCATAAGCTTTCACTTCCAGATCTGTTTCAAGGGACAGAAGCTAAGTCTTTGTTTCCAAGGATCAGAATACAAAATGCATCAGTGTGCCATTTAAGAAGAACTATTTTGTCAATCTTATTTACGCACTCAAGATAATACTGTGTTTTTAAAAAAAGCTGGACCCAGCCTCTGCCTGTTTATTCAGTATAAACAGAAGCATCCCTTTTGACGTTGTAAGGACAGGGTGTGTGCTAATTTCACCAAGTAAAAGCCACGGCACTTGGCCATAGAAATCCTTGTCCAGAACAGCCTTACCGCTTTCCAAATACTGTGAAAGTGCACATAAAGGATAATATGATGATGCACATCAAATATTAATATGCATTGACACATAGTCATCTATTACAGCAGCAAAGTGCCCATACTGAGCCGGGTTATGAGTAGGGCTATGCCTCCTTTCACCTTTGTCTTCACACTTCAGCCTTCCCTCCTCTCCTATGTCAAAGCAAAACACTCTGTACCCTTACCAGCAACTCCAAGGAAGTGCTGGCAGCACAGTAACTGGTGTCCTCATGTTGGCCTATTTACGTACCAAAGAACACCTATCAGCTAATGTGTGATCAAGAGAGGAACGGTATTTATTGTTTCGGATTTATGATACTGTGCACTGAGCAAAAGTGAGAGCCACGCAAGGGATTGGGAGAGAGGGGCAGAAGTTCACAAGCAATGTATATTTATTTCTTTAGCAACTTCTCACCAGCATTTTAGCGATAAATGCATTGCAGTTTTATCATGTTTCATGTAAGAATGTATGAATAACCAAGGAACAATTCAACTCTGTAGTTTAGAAATAAGTGTTAGTTAAATAGTTCAATCGAGTATGTATTTTTCTCTTTGTACAAAGCTACAAAAGCAGTTGTGCTGCAGCCATTTGCTACGTTCAGACGTTCCTCCTCCCTACTGTGTATCACACCCCCTCGAGCAGGCACCCATCCCATATCCTGTTTCGTTTTAGACTAGTACCACCCCTAGATAGGAAGGAAACACTAGGAATCTGTTTATGCATTTCTAAATCTCCCAGTTTAAAAAGATATATGCCAAAATCAGTGTACTGCTTCCAGACAGATTTTTCTATTACTGTGGCACAACTTCAGATCTCTTCCCAGGGAAAATGCAAGTACTGAATTCTATATCCCATGATAATATGCTCAAGCAGAAATTTTGCTTTTCATTACACAGAAAAACATTTCTACCCTTTATAACTGTGCCTAAGTTTCACCAACTTCTTAGATTTGAACTGTGCTGTTTTCTATGTCTTCCCCATCCAGCAGTATTTTTTCTTTCTCCAACAAAAACCCTGTATCATAATGAAAGCCCTTCCTGTGTCCTGCGGATTTCTTCCTCAGATAAGACCTTACCCAGCACCAACTTAACTAGTAACCTCACACTTGATCATAGGCACATCCCTTATCATCCCTGCTCAATAATTCAAAAGCTCAATAGAAATGCTTTAAATTGAAATTGAACCACCATTAACAGTCCTAGAAAAGTAGGCATCATTCAAGCAAAACAACCATCAGCACCCTCTTAGTCACCAACTCAACGCCCGACATAGCTGGAAGTCTGGATTTCTCACTGACTACCACTGCATTTTCTCCAGGTGAATTATTTAGTCCTGACTGAGTAAACTTCTGATCACTTCCCTTCATCTGGACATTAGTGTATTTCCTTTACATTAGGCAATAGTATACCTCATTCCTTCCCTCTTTTTTCAGGTTTCTCTGCTGCTCATTAATTTTCTCACAGTCAACCAGCCAGCTCTGCCCCCTGTGGTTATAGGAAATTATCCATGCAACGAACCTAATTTAGAAAACTCAGCTGCATAAAGAAGCGGCAACATTATTCTTCTCAGAGTCCCATCTATGTTTACTTTCATGCTGAAGCTTCTCACTGGTCACTGAAAAAGAAATAGATATTGGATTTAGAATCTTTTTGCAGAAGCCACTGGACAACTAATAAAGAAATCTGAGGATAGAGTCTAAATTAAGTGCTTAAAAAAGCAAAACTCTAGCATCCATCTTCCTTATCCTTAATGTGGAAAGACTCGTATAAAACATTGACCATATACTCTGAGATTATATATTTTAAAACTTGTGTCTTTAATATTAGAAAATATTAAACAAAATTTACAATCTGCTACACACAATTTACAATAGGTAAATTCTAACTCAAATTTTGAAGTTTTACTGTAGGATAACTGTTTTAAAGTTCTGTTCAAGAACTGCCAGTGTTCTCCACATGCCTGACACAGCTCTATGGAGTATGACACTAACATTGAGAAAACATTCCACTTAATTTGATACATTTCACAGCTTCTCTTTGATTTTACTCTTGAAAAGACAAGAACCTACCATATTTATTAATAAATAAATATATAACAAAACACTGAAGGGCACTCATGATTTTTTTACAGACTGCAACCTTATGCTATATTTAAATTGAAATAATGTGTTGGCTTATTATAGTCTGTGTTGACTTAATGCAAATTGTAGCAAAATGAAGAGCAGGAAGTATCCATAAAATAGAATTCCATTTTAGTGTTTATGATAATCAACTACGGATAACCTTTATGTATGGGAGATATATTCAAAATTATCCCATGAATAAAGAAATATGGGAATATTCTGCTTCTAAAATAAATACATGTATAAGAGATATTTGACTGTCACAAAGTATATCTGTAAGCTGGTCATGCTTTGATCCCAAATTCTTCCCTTCTGCAGTGTTCTTTCACAGAATTTCAGAGGAAAGACTCATTTTGTTAATCTTTCTTTAACATCCTTCTTAATTACTTTGAAATGTGTGATTATCTTTAATCAATGAGAGTTTCTAGGCCTTCCTCCAACAAGTATAGTCTGTCCCAAATTCATGTAATCTAAGGATAATAGAAACATCACTAAAAAGGAGATTATAGATGTGGTGAGGGGAAAGATCTCCCAGTTTAATATTGTGTCCAGCTAGCAAAGCTAATGAAACTTTTCCCCACTAATAAAACAACTGGAAATATAGATGGATGTTAGATAGATAGATAGATAGACAGCTATTTTTTTTAACTATCAAAAGCTGCAGATATTTTACTAACTAAAAGACCAATAAAATGGAATTTTAAAATGAGATCAACATCTACCAATTCTTTGCCTGAAGAAACAAAGACTACCCACCCCTACATCCAGCCTGTTTTGAAAAACATAAGGACAAACCAGTCAGAGAACTGGGTGGCCTTCTCCATGTAGATCAGTGATGCTTTCGTAGAAAGCCAAAGTGCTGCTATGCCCCTCTTCTTTCCCATGACCACCTCTCTCCCTCTCAATGTGCAGGCAGAAACCACAATTCCTAGAATATAAGTAGGCAAGAAGTGGGTATACCAGCAGCTGGTGTAGTTCCCACAAAAAAAAATGCCACAGGCAGAGGAGGGTCATGGATGACCCTGCCTGTGGCATACAGAGAGAGTCATGGATGCTGGGCATATCCATGATTGTCGATTTTTGTGTCTGAATCTATTCAAAGTGTCTTAGAGAAAAGGTGGGAAGGCTGTCTCGTTTAGATAAAAGCCTAGGTACTGGACATTGGACTAGGAGATGTGGCCATCAACCCACCACTCAGATGCAGACACGAAAAAGGAGTATGTAGACATGAAAAAGGAGTATGTAGACGTGAAAAAGGACAAGGAGTAGGATAAATCACAATCCACACACTTTGCATATTGGCAAACTAGTTTTAGGTAAATCAAGACATGTTCTAAAGATGAATAAGCAAGCCAACAAACCAACCAAAAAAATTCCCAACATCTTCTCATTTTTCATACTCTATAACATAGGGAAATCCAACATAATATTTAATTTGCTCATTGGGAGATATCTACATCATTTTTATTTGTAATGAGATCAAGAATATAATGCATCTAAAGCATTTGGCTCCTGGCAAGTAGTAAATCCGATAAACAGTATTATTATTGACAACAATAATAAAACAGATAATCAAAAACTACTTACTTGAGTGTAAATGAACAATTCCCAAAACAACTGAGTACAGATTAAAAGAAAAATTCCCACTCCACAACAAGAGAAGCCACCGCAATGGGAATATCCCACATGCCACAGAGCAACTAAGCCCGTGCACCACAACTACTGAGCCTGCACTCTAGAGCCCACAAGCCGCAACTACTGAAGCCTGCACACCTAGAGCCCGTGCTCCTCAACAAGAGAAGCCGCCACAATGAGAAGCCTGCGTACCACAACAAAGAGTAAGGGTAGCCCCTGCTCGCCACAACTAGAGAAAGCCCACGCGCAGCAATGAAGACCCAACGCAGCCAAAAATAAATAAATTAATTTTAAAAAAAAAGACAAATTCCCAGGCAGAATCAATGAATTAGTGAATACATGCCCACTCCAGACATATCCCGGAAAATGTTTTTAATCATAAAAATAGAAGAAGAAAAAAAAAAAAACCCTGAAAACATCCAGGTAGAAAGAGACAAGTTACCTACTCCCTCAAAAGGGTTCAATAAAAAAAAAACAAAAACAGTGTTACTATGAATGTTACAGAATTAGGGATTTTTTTATAGGAATAAGACCTTATGCATTTGTGGGAGCTGCTGAAGAAGTAAGAAGTCTGCTGCTACTGTATCTGGTGTTGGCCCTGATAGTGCTATGGGTCAGCAAGGGCACTGGTCAGGAAGAGAAGCTGGGTATGAGATAGGGAAGACAGCAAGGACCAACTGGAATGCATCTCTGCCACTCACAGCCTCCAACCTCAGTGATGTGGGTAACTTGCAGAAGAAGTTGTTACTTTTTATTATGGAGCTGCCTACCCACTGGCTGAGGACTCAGAGAAACCGATGGAGGAAATCTAGTGGGAGCTTGAGATGCTGCAGCCTCCACTGCTGCCCACAATAATGAAGTGAGGTACCAGCAGATCAGCAACAATCACTGTGGCCTGCAGCTGCTTCTGGTACCTTTTATGAACCTTCACAGTAAAATAGCTGCTGCTTTACTTCCAGCTGATTCTCCTGTGGCCCAGAACCAATGTAGGAAAGCAAATTCTGGGAAATGTAATTCCATTTTTATTCCAGTAAATTTCATGTAATTCCAGTTTATGTGCCTGCAAAAGAACAAAATGAGAATAACCTCAGACTTTTCCTCTGCAAATTTAAATTCCAGAAGACAGTGGAACAGTAACAACTGAATTAGGAGAGAAATAAGCTATGAGCTAAGGATTTAGTTCCTGTATTATTTTTTTCCTGTTTGAAGACATCTGTCATCTTCAGCTCACTCAGATCTTCAGAATGTTCTCAGGCTTCCCACACCTTCATCTGCCATTGTTCTTTCTCTGTTTGCAATCCTTTTCCAATAGCTCAGTGTTACCATATATGATGATGCTCCTGGGGCAGTTCTCCAAACTTCACACTTCTACTTGTGTCTTATCACTCTTAGTTATGGTACATGGAGTACTGAATCTTACTAATAAAATTTACCTTTCTATCTTTTCTCTCCATTTCATGTTCAGCCACAGTCATCCTTTAAATCAGCTTCTGGTATACTATGGTTCTTTCAATCAGGGGCCCAGGTTTACCACAAAATCAGTCTTTAGGTCATCCAAGCTTTGTTCATTAACAAAATCCCAGGTCCTCTTGAGTAATTGCCTTTTTGATCCCAATTCCTGCCCTGCTTTTCTTCATGTGATTCTTAAACTTTGTTTCCCAGTGTGACACCATATTTACCCCACAAATTATAGATATCTATAATGTATGTTTGTTTTTATTTTTATCCTCCTTAAATCAGTTAACTTAATGTATAAGTTAAATACTGAATTTAAGGAGGAAAAAAACTAGCAGATTCATTCGCTCCGAATTACAATCAATGAGATGCATCGGCAAGATACCATTAATTAAATCTCCCCCTTTTAAACTAACAACAACAACAAAAAGAAAATAGAGTATAAATCAGTTTTGTATGATTTTTGTTTGTAATATGAACTTTGATTTGTATAATACTAAGGCTTAGCTCTTTCTTTGGTGTCACTTGGGAGCTGTATGGAAGCTTTTCTCACCAACGTTCAAATAGTTCTGACTGCCTGCTGCTAACAAACAACTGACAAATTCAGTTTCATTTTCTACTTAGGAAGTTAAATTAACAAAAATATTCCTAAAATATTTATATCCTCCAGGCAAACTACCCTAGGTAGTCATACTGCAGTCCCCATGCCTTATCTGTTGCTCCCACTGGGGCTAACTCCACCACCAGGAAAGGACTCACTCTCCATGACCCTGCCGACTTGGAGCAGATTCCCAGGACGCCCTCATTTAATCCTTTTTTCAGACCAGACTTTGAGAAACACTATTGTGAAAGACGATTTATTGTATATTTTCTGGCTGATCAACAAAGGATAAGGACTGCTGAGTCTGTTTTGAAAAATGATAGTTCTCTGGGCACCCAAAATGTTTAATCTATTTTGTCCTTCAGCTTTTACCATATACTCTCATTTTTCTTTCTCTTCAAAATTTTTTTCTTAATTTCTACACTTCTTTAAAGAAGTAGAGAACTCTGGAAGCTTCAATAATGAAAATTTCTCTTTCTTCCCTTGACATCCTGCTTCACCCTATAATTCTTCTAAGAGTCCTGTGATCAGTCCTCCTGGAAAGTGACTGGTAAAATAAAAGGAAGTTGAGTAAGCAACCCTTCCAATCCCAGAATAGGATTAGTGCAATAATATAGAAAGAAAGACAGCACCTGTGTTTGGAAAGATATAGCCTCTCTTTAAGATACGAATGAGGAATATGTATTCTTGAGCTTTTAAAAATGCTTTTACAACAACTTGAGATGATCAGAAGATAAGAAGACAAATGCCTAAAAATACTATTTAATCGATAAAGGACAGGAGTATTACACATTTGAGAGGTCATTTTAAAATGGAACAAAAGTTAAAAAATAAAGCAAGACATATATTTTGCCCTTTAAGTGTTAGCATACAATTCAATATGCTGTTGAGAGCACAGGGATGGTTGCAAGTCAAATGAAGGTTATGTTATAATTGATACTCTGAATTGTTAAGGAGAAGCAAAGGTGAAATAGAATGCTTTTTTATTATTTCTTTTGTTGAAATCTTATTAAAAACTTAATGGGATGCAAACTAGAGACCATCTTCAAGGTCTCAAGTTAGGTTAGATGTGCAGCCATTAATAGTATCACTTAATATAAAGCTTTTTGAAAATAACTTTCCCAACACAGACATGGGCTAACATGCTTTCTATCTTCTTTGTATTTTCTTTGCTATTTCAGAGAAAGTTTTGAGCCCAAACAATATAAAGTATGATCACCATAATCAATCCTGATTCTGAAATATAGCTGAAAATCTCTGGATTACATTTACACTCAAAAAATAAAAACTAGTAAATAAATTTAGCATTTTAATTCAGTGGTTCTCAGTCATGCTTAAATGTTCAAACACCTGAAAATTTATGACATTCTTTGGAGATTTCCATGAAGTAATGATATTTTGATTGAGTTAAAGGAATTAGGAAGAAATTCACCTGCAGAAATATGACAGTTTGTATATTGTATGCAAGTCTCTACACGTAAAAAGTAATGATTCATAACATATACTTGAGAATTAACACATACAAGGTTTTGTGTCATTTCTTATGTGTTCTTGGCTCATTCATTTTGTCAACTTACAGCAGCACATGTCACTAGACAAATTGAAGAAGCAATGAAACAAAAAAAAGGAGGGGTGTAGGAGAAAAATTTACAAATCAGAAAAAAATCTTTTCTGTTTTTCTTAAGGAATTGGAAAAAAACTGTTATTATTTTATTTTAGTGGCAGAACATCTTGATTGAGCTCCCAACAGAATTGTTTCCTAGAAGCAGAGTATGAAACCTACTATTTTAGTCTGTATTTGTTCAGACACATTTCCAAAAGAGAACACTTTATATGAGCAAGCAAAAATAGCATAATTACACCAAGTTTCTTCACATTATGAAAAGTGAAGGCCTTTAAAATAATTTTCATCATGTAAAACCAATTCCCCATGTAATATTCTGATCATTTTGAACACAGTTTATATATTATTCTAATTATTTGACTAACCTTGTCTGTCCTATTGAATCACCATCTAACGACTTCTCAATGCCCTTTATTCTTAGTAAAGAAAAATGTGCAAACTTTAACACAGATACGCGATCATGAAAAGCCAATGCAAAATACAAGGACCCTGAGGAGAAAAAAAGAAACAAAGACAATATTTATAAATGCAATATCTTGTGCATGTTATAATCATCATTTCAGAGGAAGGAAGCAATTCTGAAAACAAATTTTCAAAGCTATTTTTACACTAACATTATTTTTTTCTAAATGTACACCCATTATGGTAGAGTTATCTTTTCCTTCCTTAAGTTCAGAATTGTCAAAGTTAATTTCCTGGTATGCAGTGTGCCTTTATTTTTTGTTATTTAAATGGTTTAGCTAAAGTTAGATTAGAGTGCCCATTTATTTATACATTTGAAGGCACTGTGAGCTGAAAAGGCAAATTCTGTAGAACATATCCATGTGAAGATCCTCCCAGTACTTCCAACAATGCTTCTGATGAAGTGTGTTCCGTAATTTATTAATACTTTTTATGCTTTAAGAGTTCTAACAATAAAAGTTTTAAAAAAAGGTATCATCCACTTTGGGTGACTCTTATACTGAAATCGAATAGCTGCCAGATGATCGTTAATGTAAAAAAGAACTCATTAAACATAATATTTGGGGATAGTAATAGTAACCATCTCCATAGTGACAAGCAGTGAAACGTCAATCTTCTAGATATTTATTTACTTTTGTTTATAATACAATTTATTTTTATAAATAAAACAAAAGTAAATAAGTATTAGCATGACAATTTCACCAGTGTTTTCCTTCCAGAAGAATTACTTCCAAGAATATTTTGCCTTAAAATAAATACCAAGCGTTATAGTGATGTTGTGGGAATATGTGTAAGGGAGAGTCACAATATTATGTAATAATATTACTATTATTGGCCTTAAAAGGAATTGGTTTGATCACATAGATACAGTGAATTAAGTAATAAGATCTTAGCATATCCTGGCTACTTCCTAAGTGCAGCAAAGTTAATTTTGCTACCTTAAAATACTGCAAATAAACCAAAAACATAATTTGTCTAAATTCACAAAAAAACTGTAATTTTGCTAGTTATGAGTTTTTCAAATTCATGACTTTGAAATGTTTAAATACTTAATTATACTTTTGCTGCATGAAAATATATTGGATCAAAGTTTCACACAGAAATCATCAGAGGGCTTGAATGGGGAAGGGCAAGAGGGGAGAAAGGAAAGAGAAGATCTAGCACCACTCCCACCTCCCCGCATCTGGCGCTGCCAAGCTGCAGGATGCCAATTCAATAGGACAGAGTCAATCAAATCCCCTTTTAAATAGCGATTGAAGAAAATAAAATGAGAGGAAGAAAGACAAGTACACTAGATTAAATGCTCAAAGATAAGTGCAAATAAATGAAAAATGCTTGCAAAACTGAGAAGGAAGGAGAACCAGGAAGTGGATATTTATGGTATCTTAATGTGTAAGGGTAAAAGGAAATTAAGTATACTAAGGATAAGCTAAATCAAAGGGAAAATGTTGAACCACTTTAACTTTTTGCTGAGTAAAAAGTCCAACACAGTTACATAGAATTATTTTCCTGGCTATCTCAACTGACTTTACCAGTTAGAAAGAATATCTGTTTATTGACAGAGAACAGAAACCTAAGGCTCAGAGAAACTAGAACTGCCTCTAACAGAGCTTGCATTTTTACAGGCTCCGATAAAACTTATCGTCCTCATAGAATCAAATAGTACAAATTCTCCCAACCGGTGTCCCCCTCTAGTCCCTTGCTCTCATCTGTCAACAAGCCAGAGGCTTACTCTCTCAGATGAGCTTGTCATCTTAGGCAGCAGGAAAGTGAAGAGAGGAGTAGGTTTGGTGAAAGATTAGGGTAAGAGGTGAGAGAGAGTATCAATCCTGACCCCTAGGCTTCTGGCTTTCCCACTTGGTTAATGTAGGTGCCAATTACTGAGGTGGGAAAACCGAAATAGAAGTAAATTTCTGGGAGAAGAGCAAGAGTTTAATTTTTAAGGTTAGCTGACAGTGCCTAGGAGGCACCCACCCAAGTGGGTGTGTCAAGTAGGCAGTTGGATTCTAGCAGTTGAATTCTAGTGGATGCTAGGCTAGAGAAACCAATTTGAGCTTGTCAGACTGAATAGAAGAGATTGCCTAGAGAAAGACTATAAAGAGAGAAGAATGGGGAAATTAGGACTGAGCTTTGAAGAGCACCAACTTGTAGAGTGTGAGAGAGAGAAAGAGACATTAAATAGGCTGAGAAGGGGGAGCCAGAGAAGTCCAGGAGAAACCAGAAGTGAAAGAAGCAAAGAACGGTCAACAGAGTGAATGCTCTAACAGCTGTAATCAGGTCACTCAGGCCTCATCATTTCTCCTCCGTATTGATACACGGCCTTTGAAATGATCTCCCTGCTTCCAGTCCCAGTCTCTCTAGTCCATTCCCATTACTCCTGTTACACTTCTGCTTCCATTCTTCAAAGCTCTCTGAGCCTTCACAGTAAAGTTCAATGTCCCCTTCTGCTTCCATTCTTCAAAGCTCTCTAAGCCTTCACAGTAAAGTTCAATGTCCTTAGCAGGTCCCAGATCTGCCTCAGGATCTGGCCCCACCTCTTCAGCCTCACTCTACTACTTTCCTGGCACACCGGGACCTCCAGGTCTACTAAGCCACCTGCAGCTCCTTGACCAAGCCTTCATGTCTCTGTGCTTGGGCAAAAACTCTTCCCTCTTGCTGGAAGATTTATTTGTCTCCCACACCCGTGCCCAACCATGTCCTACTCAACCTTCATTCCTTCTCTGCGAAACCTGGACACTCCACCATGCCCAAGCTCAGTTAATCTCAGCCCTGTCTCTGCCTCTAAATCAGTTCTTTGTGATTAATTTTTGTCCCTTGCTCTTCACTCTAGGTAGCGTCCTGTTCACCTTTGTATCCCCTAAACCAGTGCTTCCACACGTTAGATGTTCGGCACAAATCTACTGAATAAATGACTGAACGAATGAGTACACCAAAATTCTGCCTTTTGTAATTTCTTCAGAGCTTTTGGCCATGCTGCTTTATTGTTACTTATTTGGAAGATGTAATATTTAGAAATGCTAAAGAAAATATAACTTGGTTTCTTTTTTTCTCCCTCCAGTTGAGGAAAGCACCTTTTGGACTCTGAACCCCATTCACTGGCTGAAATAGAGGAATGTCCAATTTCACTGAACTTCTAATAACTAGCTTATAAAAGAACATAGGGGAAAGTATGAAAGGCTCTGAGATGGACTCACAGGATCCTAAGTATATTTCACTGATTGAGAGCAGGGTCTCAGGCTAGGAGTGAGTATCAGTGTTTCACAGTTCATGTCTCAGTTGATGAGTCATGGGATTAAAATATTATTTATTTGATTGAGTGCCATATGCAGATAGTTTCCTAAGAATTTGGGGTTATCATGGTCAAACTGTAGTGTTCAAAGTGATTCCAAGAATAAATGAACCTTGACCAATATAATCTAATTATGAATTGTTAATAAACAAAGGTAGATATGTAATCACTAGGTAATTAGACTATGTTGAATTGAAATGAGTCATCCCATTCAGTTCCTTGTAGCCTGATACCTCTGTATATTTCTAATAATTTTTTTCTAACAGAGTTAATTTAATCATATCTCAATTCATGGGATTCTGTCATGTTTGGTCCATGCACAAGTTCTTTCTTACGATGTGGCCACCCCTCCAAAAATTGGTAGCATCATCATTATCCATTTAAAGTAGTCTTTAGAATTTATAAGTTAAAAGTGAGTATTTACCAGTGTGACTTAAGGTCTGGTATAGATATATTGGCTCATTTCTGTACAGTCCTTATATTTAGCGAACATTCATTTTCAGTGTCATGTCCTGTGAAACTTTTTATTATCTCTGACCGCAAGCATACACTGCAGTTAGGTTAGGCTGACATAGTGATTGCTTGAACTATGGCACTGTGTTACGGTATAGTGAGACAACACCAACATTTTGTGACACTGGCATTATGCTTCAAGGAAAAGAGAATGGACCCGAGTCTCTCAAGCTGACAGCTCCGGTTCCACTTTCCTGTATGTGATACCAAGTAAAAGGGTGTGTACCTTCTCATAGAAAGGAGACATCTTCTAAATGTCACACTTACTGTTCAAAAGGCTTGAGCTACTTAAGTGAACCCCATTGTTTTCTGCATATACATTATTCTCTTAAAGATATAGTAGTCCTTTTATTTAGTGTTGATGGTTTGAATAAGATTCCTTCAAAGTGTATTATATTTAACAGGCTTGTGTTTCCTGCTATTTAAAAACATTACCAAAGGATGATCATTTTTTTAGCCTTTAAAAAATAGACTACAAATTGTGCGATTTAGCCACAGCTTTGGTCTTTAATCATAAATTCTTTCAAAGGGCACACATATTGAAGAATATGTAGCCAAGTGGAACAAGTTCAGAATTAGCATCTAAAACCCTGTAACTGTTTTAGTCCTTACCAGCCTGGCAAAGAAAGCATCAATGACAGCCTCGAGAATGCCATGCGACCATTTTAATGTCCCTCTGTCGACAAAAATATTCTAATGACAAGTCACAGCTATAAATTTCAGATTTTTTATAAAATTTTTTTGTAGATAAAACTGTATAGAGCGACATATAGTCCAATCCCTAATATTAACTAACCACCACCCTAACAGCATGCTGTCTGCCCAGGCACAGCATACATATTAGGAAAGCAAAAGAGCGTTGCTACCTATGAAATCTTGCTAAGCAAAGGGAGGTATTGTCTGCTTTGCACTTGCTTTCCTTATTACCCACACATACTGCAGAGCATACCCTCTGACTAGTAGTCTCCAGAAACCATAGTCAAAATAAAAACAATGCCTGGGAAAAGGCAAAATCTTTCACTTCAAAATTTATATGCAATATTTAACATGTCTACTGATTCCAATTCATGATTTAGTAATAGCTGCATATAAGCCATAAATTGACATACATTTCCTCCTCGTTCTATGTAAATATCTAAATCTACAGAAAGCACTTTCAACCAGTACAGGCCCATTTATTCAGTTTTCAGTAGCTGCTGCTGCATCTCTGAAATGAAATAGATCTGTTGATACAAGTATAATTGGAAGTTAGATCAGAATGATCAAATGATCAAATGACTTAAATTAGACACATAATGAATTGCCTAAAGATGAAGAAACTGCTTGATTGGCAAAGGCTTACAGCAGACAGTAACCTTCAATCATTTCCTACCTCTGCAGCAAACACTGACTCATATTTTGAAGGATAGGTGATATAAAGGATAGTAATATCAAAGGTTGGTACAAATTAAATAATCATTAAAAGAAACAACACTGATGGAATTTTTGTTCAGAATAAGAAGATTCTGACAGATAGGAAGTCTAAATCATTTTGAGCATCCCAATAAAAAAAAAAAGAAGATAGAAGTGGTATAATATGGATTTCAGTGCCCAAAATGTACATAGATAACGAAAAGGCAAATTGTATGCACTGCATGTAGCCAGGGACTGTCAAACTGTGGGGACTTTTACCATTCCTACTGATTATTGAACACTGATCCTTGGGACACGAAATTCATCATCATGTTTAAAATAACCTAGTCCACGTAACAGGGAGATTTGGTCTATTTTCTTTTCGTTAATTAAATACCAAAATGTCTAATAACTTGTACATGGTAAGCACTCCATTTATTCAGCAAATATTTATTGCACATCCACTACGAGCTAAGCATTTAACAAAAATTAATAAATATTAATTTTACATAAGAATGAAGAAATGCTTTTCTTGAAACTTGAAGCAAAATAATATGAATCCATCAATTAACTATATAATTCAAATCAAAACTTCTGTCGTGGGGGGTGGTGGTGGGATGAATTGGAAGATTGGGATTGACATGTATACACTAATACGTATAAAATAGATAACGAATAAAAAAGAGATTTAAAAAATACTTTGTCTAAACTGCTAAAATATAAGCATATTTTTAAGTCAGAAATGTATTCATTTATTTACTCATTATTCAACAAATATTTATTTAGTGTTTATTAGGTGCCAGATATTGTTCTAGGCCTGAAGAATATAACAATGAACAGAACAGACTAAGCTGCTTTCCACATGTAGCATATATTGAAGTGGAGGAAACAGACAATTAAAAAAAATCAAGTATGTGATATAATGTCAGGATTCAGAAATAGAAGTGCTGATTTTGATAGGGTAGTCAGGGAAGGCTTCTCTGAAAAGGTCATATTTGAGTCATGCAAATATCTGATTTAAGAGCACTCCAGACACAGGGAACAGTAAGTGAAAAATCCTGGTGCCACAAGCATATTTGGTGTGTCCTCAGAACAGTAAAAAGTCCAGTGTGGTTGGAGCATGGAAAGGGCAGACAAGACTGATAGGAAATGAAATTGAATAGGTAGCCAAGGGCCAGATCATGTAGGGCCTCATAAACCATGGTAGGAACCATCGAATTTATCCTACAGCCCATGGGAAGACTTTGCTGGGTTTTGAGCAAGGAAATGATTTGATCTCGTTTACGTTTTTATTTATTTATTTATTTAACATCTTTACTGGAGTATAATTGCTTTACAATGGTGTGTTAGTTCCTGCTTCATAACAAAGTGAATCAGTTATACGTATACATATATCCCCATATCCCCTCCTTCTTGTGTCTCCCTCCCACCCTCCCTATCCCACCTCTCTAGGTGGTCACAAAGCACCACCGAGCTGATCTCCCTGTGCTCTGCGACTGCTTTCCACATAAGCTCACTTTGTCCCAGCTTACCGTTTTTAAAGCATCACCCTGGCTATTCTGTGAACTGACTCTAGAGAGGCAGAGTAGAAACACAGAGAGCAGTTCAGAGGCTCGTTCATTTCCCTGGCGATTTGGAGTAGATGCACCCTAATCTTTAGCTGTTTTTTAATTCCTAGCATCTTAGTGTCCTAACTCTGGATTAGCCTCTATTTCTTTTCTGTGTCAGAGGAGAGAATTTTTAATTTGCATGTACTTTTACTAATTTTTCTATACTTTGTCATTCCAATTTATATACTGATAATTTTTCTCAGTACAATATTTAAATCTCTTATGATCCAAGTTACTCTTTGATCTATATGAGTATGAATACAAAGCTAAAGTCACCCCAGTTCTTTCCAGATATAAATATGTTTTTAATTATATTGTTACTTTTGATTAGAACTTTACATTTAAAAAGTATTTTTCATATTAGAAAAACCCCAAATTTAAGAACAGACCAGTTCACTTATTTAGGGCTAGCATGTTATCAGGGAAAATAGAGCTTAAACTCCAATTCTTGTTCAGGGGCCCCCTGACTGATACAACATCTGGATGAGTAATGAAAGCATCCTGTATGGTTTGTTGGCATTGGTCTCTTTGGTGCCTTGATATGAGTCTGATAATGATCTCAGCAAGCCCCAAGTCTGCCTGGCTGACAGATGTCAAATCTCGGTAGATCATTTGGGAGGTAGAAAGGTATAGAATACATGCTATTTCTATTCAGTGGCATAAACAGAAGTTATCATCCAATGACTTTAAATTGTAATCAACTATAGGCTGATTTATTTAAATAGAATTTATGCTCATTCATAGTGTGGAACATAAATGTACTTATTTTGAAAAAAATAAAAGATAATATGTGATAATAAGAAATATTGTTTTGAATTCAAAGAAATTATAATTTAGGTTGCTTCAGATAGAAGACTGGCAACTTATGAAATGGGTGGGTAAAATGGGTAAGGATAATTAAATCCCTAATATAGACTGTATGTAGTATATAGTCACCATAAAGTTAAAAATATTGCCAAGTTTCAGATAATAACTTATGATAGCCCCAGTATTTGTTATGGTCAATAGCTTGTTGATTTTTCCTCTTAGAAAAGTTCAAAATAGTTTTTTTACAAAACATAATGTATTCCTGTAGTGGCCACATACTATTACTGAAAGAAAAGTCCACATTTGATTATGCAGCTTCAAAAGCCTTCTGAGATGAAGCCAAGAGCAGGACCATTTTGCACGGTCATGTTTAAGAATAGAAATGCTGATATCTTAATTAGAATAAAAAGAATAGCACTGTTAGCGAATAACTCTAGCATGAAAAAATAAATGAGAGCAAAAGAATTCAATGTGGCTTTATGCATGTTGCTACACGTACATTTATCTAAAATCTATAAATTGAGTTTGTTTCTACTATGTTTGAGAGTACAAGTAGATTCATTTCTCATTTCATGTATATTGTCTCTGCATATAAATACATCTCATAGACAATATATTAAAAACATGCTTTTCTACATTTTTATCAAGAATTTTGAACCTTCCCATGTTCTAAATAGCAAGCTTCTCTGCTAGATAGTAAGCTCCATGAATGGCAGGGGACTTTTTCCTAAGTACTGATGACTGAAAAAAAATACACAACCTGAAAGTTGAGAATTATGTTATTCGGTGGCCTTACCGAGGACTGTAGCCCAGAATAAGCGTCTCAGATAGCTCTGAGGAACTGTTCCAGAGAGGTAGGGGAGGAGCCAGGAAATACAGGAGCTTTTGCTGAAAAAACAAACAAAAACACATGTTGAACATCAAAAGATTATGGCTAATCACACACAAAAAAACCCCCAGCCATCTCAAGTTAATGATTTTAGTGCCTTTTTATGTATGGGAAGATGCAATAGTCTGGTATCATTGAAATTATTCTTTTGATATGTGTCTTAACTATCTAGGGCCAGTATGTTATTTTTCTCCACCCTGAATTCCACTCAGGGAGCACCAGTAGGGCGGCTGCCGTGGCTGATAGCTTGATGGTGGGCAACATTAGTTGTTTATCTGAATGGCAGGCAACATTCTTTGTTTACTGAAATGGCAGGTAATATTTTTTGTCCACAGTACTTAGATTGTATACTTGGCTTAAATATTTGAAGAGAGAGAAAGCAATAAAAAAATAGAGATAAGTAAGGAAGAAGTGAAGGACAGAGATAACAAGGACTAGAAAAAATAGGAGTAGGAGTGAATGAACTTATTTTTAGCATTACTCAGTACGATGATATTCTTACAATTTCCAAGAATGTGTAATATTTCTGGAAAATCAGATAAATAAGCTAATGGTTTCTGTATTTTGAAAATTATATAAAGTTAAAAATTATTAAAATCTATAGGACAATGCCAAATATCTCATCTTTAAAACAGAATATACTGGAGATGTTATCTGTTAACAGTTTCTTTTTTAAGCAAAAAAGGAAGAAAGAAAAAGAAAGAAATGTTAGTCTTGTACTTCCAAACACGGCAGAAAAAAACTCAATTTATAGATTTTAGATAAATATGCATGGCAAATAGTCTTTTTATCCAACTGATCAAAGCTTATTTGCAGTTGATTAATCAGGTGTAGGTGGAAAGGTAATATAGTGATGGCCAGCCTGGAATGGACTCTAGACCAATTTGATACAAGATGAAGAATGAACTCTTCATGAGCATGGGAAGCAACAGAACCTGCTATGCACCAAATATCATATGATATTTGTTCTCCACTCATACCCTCAGACAACTTTTAGAGGTAGGTATTATTATGAGCTAAGAGTTATTTTCCACATTTTATGAATCAGTCAACTAACTTGCAAAATTAAGATTTTTAACTCAATGGCATATGATCCTGCAATCCCACTCCTGGGCATATATCCAGAGAAGACTATAATTCAAAAAGATACATGTACTCCAATGTTCATTGCAGCACTGTTTACAACAGCCAAGACATGGAAGCAACTTAAATGTCCATTGACAGAAGAATGGATAAAGAAGATGTGGTACATATATACAGTGGAATATTAGCCATTAAAAAAGAATGAAATAATGCCACTTGCAGCAACATGGATGGACCTAAAGATTATCATAGTAAGTGAAGTAAGTCAGAAAGAGAAAGACAAATACCATATGATATCACTTGTATATAGAATCTAAACTGTGACACAAGTGAACTTATCTACAAAACAGAAACAGACTCACAGAGAACAGACTTGTGGTTGACAAGCAGGGGAAGGAAGGGATGAATTGGGAGTTTGGGATTAGAAGATACAAACTATTATATAAGGTCCTACTGTATAGCACAAGGAACTATATTCAGTATCCTATGATAAACCATAATGGAAAAGAATATGAAAAAAAATGTATATATATGTATAACTGAATCATTTGCTATACAACAGAAATTAACACAACTATACTTCAACTATACTTCAATAAAATAAATTTTTTAAAAAAGATTTTAACTCAGGTCTGCTGTTCATTCAACAAGCATTTATTAGGTACAGCTAACCGGCTAAGACCCTAATAATATCCAAAGGACCATGTTCTTTCCACTAAACTGTGGGGACATGTGACAGAGGACAGGATGGAGAGCAAGCGAGTAAGGCTATAGATGATGAAACAGCCAGAAACCTAGTAGAAGCAGCAGCAGTCCCAGGAAGGAAGCACTCTCAGATGACACACAGCATGGCTGGAGCCCTGGAGAGTTAGGAATCACTGAGTAACTCACCGATTAGAAGGACATTAAGGAAACACTGAAAAATCAGACAGGAATCCTCATTCATTCATTCAACAATTATATGTGGAGTGTCTATTATGTGCAAATCACTGAGCTAGGGGCCAGGGAGGGCAGGGGAGAATGCCAAGTTCATTGAGCAGAGGCTTTAACAGAGAAGAAGCTACAAAAACGGGGAAGGTGGCAGGAAAATGAGGATGTGCTGGATAAACAGAAGTAATAGGTAATATGAATGTAAGGAAATAAAGTATCAGAATTTTAGAACTGACCACCCTAGACATCATCTTATTTGGTCAGCTTGTCCTCCAGTAACCTGCGGCCAGATACCCAGCAGCTAGAGAGGAAGAATGCCCAAACCAGAGTCCTGACTCCTGGTGCAAGTTTCCTTCAATGACCTGATCTGATTTGCAGAAGCCTCTAGGGCTCTGGGTTCCAAACAGAAGGCATATGTTGTCATTTCTAACATGAAACAGGGAGACATGAGTTTTAGGGAAGAAGAAAGATGTTTTATCATGCACACTGAGGAGAGAGTCAACAGAGGGAAGAGAATAAGAAATGATATTGTTATGGAGGTAACTTCAGTGCAGTAAAGGATTTAGAAGTTCTCTTGCTACAAGTCACCGTGGAAACCACCTGTTAAAATTCTACTCCTCCTTCAAGTTCTAGTTCAAGCATCATATTCTCCCTGAAACCTTTCAAGATCCTCCAGGTAGAACTCATTGTTTCTCCTCAGTGCTCTCAAAACACATTGTTTATGCCAACTTTGACGACAGTTTTGTGGATACTATTTTTTCTCATTTCACTGTGATCTCTGTTGCCAGCTGGGATCACATGGGCCATCTTGGTGTCTGTGATATTTAGCCCAGTACCTGGCACCAAGTAGATGGTCAACTACACGAATGAGGTTAGACTGAATTCAGTGAGATCCCTGATAAATGAAAATGCATGTGCCTAGGAATGAAAGACAAACAAAAACACAAAAAAAGTGTGGCAGTAATAGTTGCAGACCCCCAAACACCTTTAATAAGAGGACCTTATCGGGAGTTCGCAGCAGGGAGGTATTCACACATCCTGTAACTTTTTACCTTTTAAAGCTTAATATGTTTGAGAAACTCTAAAGCATTCTTACTTCAAGGCAAAATGTTCAAACACTTCTACTTAAAGTCCTTCATCCCAAGGGTTTCGGAATAGCTCACGACTATTTCTGGCTGCCAACGCTGCCATACAGCCCTGTTTCAGAGCATCAAAACTCACTGGCAACACTGCAGGAAGTCAATGAAGAACGCTGGCTTGGCCTGTAAACTAAAATGCCACCATGTGTTTGCAAGTTTAACATTTCAGTGGATGAACAAGTTAAGATGAGGAGAGAGAGAGAGAGAGAAGGATGGAGATGATTCCCTTCATATAACAAACTCTACTTGAAAGTCACTTTTATATAGACATAAACAGTTGTTATTTACAAAGGCACATTTTAGTCTACTGGAATTTCTCCATGCTCATATTATTTTTTTCAAATGTGGTTTAAACAATTTAGAAATAGATTATCTAGATCTAAATCGATGCAAAAAATATTTACTAAGCTTGACATTTAAGCAAAATGTCAAATCTAATATTTTTATCTTTAATTATATTTTGAAACTATCAAAAATATAACATATGTGTATCCACCACCTAGTTTTAACAAACATTTTACCATATTTATTTCTGATCTTTTCTTAAGAGATATAACATTATGGATAAAGTTAAAGGCATCTTCCTTCCTTAATCATATTTCCTAACTTCTCTTTCTAGGATTGGTATATAACATCCTTATGAATATTTTAATCATATTTTTCATTATTCAAATAATGAAATTTATGATAGCATGTTATAATATGTATTAAATATTATTTTAAAAACAAATTTAAATTAAATTGACACTAAAATTAATAAGTGAAAGATAAAGGATGATATAATCATAAAGGGAGATTATTTGATACAAGTTTTAATTATGAATGTATTTAGTTCATGCCAGCATAACTTAATCAACACTTTATTTTTATACTCAATTATAACAGCATAAGCTTTTGTGGACATCAGTCTGGAAAAAAAACATGTTATAAAAGCACCGAGAATTAATTTCATGAGGAAACGCTGCAAGTATACAAAGGTCACCTTATTTTCCTACCTTTATATCATAAGATCAATAAAACTGACTGAAACTTGTTGGATAGGTATTTTATTGTTCCCATTTATCACCCATCATTTATACACACACACACACACACACACACACACACACACACACACACACACTCTTACTCACTTACTGTTCTTAGCTCCCTGAGAGCCAAGGAGTAAAGGAAAACACATCAGGTCTTAAGGTGACATTACCTAATAAAAGGAGATATGCGGTATCATCAAGTAACACTACCTTTTTTCTTTGAAAAGAATTATCATGAGTGTCCTTATAGGAAACTAAATAAAAATTAAACAGACAAATGAAAACCACCTGAACAATGTAACGGACAGTGTTTTCAAACTAGCAATTTTACCACAATGCAGAGTTATTTTTCATCTACTGTTTCTTATATCTCATGGATAAAATCCTAGGGCATGATATGAAATTGCAGCTTTCTGGAAAATCTAAACTGTAATGATGTTCATGCATATCTACTCCTGAAAGTCCCTTGGCAAAGGAAAGCATACCAGAGGGCCAGTTTGTAAAATATAAACATGAAGCCACCCCACTGGCTGCAGTGGGTGTGGGAATCCCACAGCTGGTCATAAAGGAAGGTGCTAAAACAGTCAACATGGATTGTGACAGAAAGGAGTGAGTGGGAATTCAGTCTATCACGTTATTCAAATGCGATTTTTTCATTATATTGTTTTTCCTTCCAATTTTTTATTCTGGGGTTTTCATGCTTTCTGACTCTGTTGTGTACTAAGACCCATCTAGCCAGAGCAACCATGCTTCTTAGTAATCAGAGAGTCACCCTTGGTTATTGAATATGTTTTCCAGCTTAATGACCAAGAGCATACACATGATGCTAATGAGGGATTTTTGCTTCAAGATACTTTTAAAAATGTATATGAGTAAGAAGAATTGTTTACTCAGATTATTTTAAGATGTAAATGCAGCTGCTTCAAAAAGGAAAAAATAATCCTGAGAAAAATGCAACTGTGATACATGAAAATGGATCACGAGCTCAATCCTGCTTCAACTACATCCTATATACTGAAGAGGGGTGTGGGAGCACTTGAGGCCTCGGAGGGAGCCTCGTTTGCTCTCTAAAGCGATGACACTAATCGTAGCTGCTGCCACAGTCCTCATCAATCAGTCCCGGAATCAGGCCAGGTGTATGTTAAAAATCCAAGGAATAATTCTCTAAACCACAATTAAGGGTGCTTACATGATATCTACATCATGATAGAACCCTGTTTGCCTCTGTCCCAGTAGCAAAGAAAGAAAATTCTCCCTACCGGGAGAGGAAAAGATGCCTTCCTGAATCCCACATGCAGCTGCCACCCTGAGCCTGGCTGCTCTTCTCTAAAGTTTCCGATTTGGAACAGAACACAGGTCAGGAAAAAAAAAGGAGGAAAGGGTAGAGCAGGAAATGCATAGGGGTGACATTTTTTACCTTAGTGCTTTGCTACAATATGCCTTAAGTATCAAGCCACTAAGCCCTATTGATTCTTCCTTCGAGTGACTGCCTCACTCTTGCGCTTTCCTTTGCTAGTCCCTCTAGCTGACGGTGATAGCCTGGTGACTAGTCCCCCTGCCCACACTCCACTACCAGCTAATCTTCCTAAAGCACCCCTTTCATCACGTTGACCTTCTCATCACCCTGTGCTCAGAAAGCTTTCTGGACTCCCCACTGACTAGAAGATAAAGGCCACTCTTTGGACTGGAATTGAGGCCCTTTATAATCTGTCTATAGAGTGCTGGACTCGGCCACTTTTATTGGGAAGAGTTCATTTCAATCAGACTGATTTATTCCTGTTCCCCAGCACCCGGTGCACTGTCTGCCTCCACACATTTCCCCATGTCGTTTCTTCCATCACAATTCTGTTAAATCCTACCCATCTTTTGAGATAGTTCAGTCTCCATGGTTTCCTCCCTACCTTGTGAGCATTAAACCTGGGAGTCATGTGGAAGTTGGAGCTAAGTGCCTGGCACTGGGGGCCCCTCCAGACTTTCATCTCCTTTCTCACCACTCCATCTTGGTTTTGCTTGATGAATCAGTCCTTCTGACTTCTCCACTATTGACGTTTTTCAATCAGTGCATTTAATCACCTGTTCCTGTCACCTGAAACCACACACATATCACCTGAAGCATGTGGAGGAATACGTGTCATTGAAGCATGTACATTAAACAAGAATATTAAACTCCTTATAATGGAATAAAAGAGAAAGAGAAAAAGGGTGTGGCTGAGATTTGTCGGTAGGCTGTGCAAGCTATCTGCCTTAGAAAGAGCTAAGGAACTTGCTTAAAATGTTGACTTCTGAGTCCCATCCCAGATGTATTGCATCAGAATTTCTCATGGCGAATCTTACACACACTAAAATTGGAAAATCTCTTAGTCTTAGAGGGTAAGAAAGAGTATTTACTATGATTACAACTCATCACAGCTGCACATCAGAATCACATTTTGTAGCATTTTTGACAACTGCAGTTACCTTGACCTCATACCAGACCTCCTAAGTGAGAATCTTTGTGTTGGCACCCAAGGTCAAAATATCCCACAAGAGGTTTTGCTCTGCATCCAGGATTGGAAACCACTAAGCCAAAAGTTAATGATGACCAATATTTATTAGGTAATTACAACTTCGAGAAATAGTGTTAAGCAGTTTATATACATTTATAAACGATGTTCATAGGTTTGGAGAAGTTAAGTAACTAGTCCAGTGCCATACAACTAGTAAGTGATCAAGCCTCAGTTAAACACAGGTCTATTTGATACAAAACTCCAAACTCTAATCTCATTCCCATCTACCTTTATTATTTGAGACATTATTTTAATACATGGCCGTCGGTCTCTTTCCCTGGAATTGTTCCTCCTGTTAAATATGTGATTCTAGTTTTGAAAGTTCTGACATCACCTAGGGGAAGTGTTCCTCAGCTTAGTTTCCCTTCGTTCACACACCCATTGACTGGCTATCTGTAGTTCTAGACATTTTCTCAATCCTTTCCATCTAAAAAGCCAATTTCTATGCTTTAATCCTTATAAAAAGATAGATATTAATAGCAACTGAACTTTTTCCATGTACAAGAGAAGCCTGGTCCCCCTCACTGTAATCCTAGGTTACATGTCTGGAGCAGGGCATTGCTCCTTCCTCTTAGGTTTCGAAACAAAAAGGATTGCTGTTCTCAAATTAAAAAAAAAAATTGTTGGCCCAAGCTTACATATGTCACCTGAGTAACAATATGGTAGACTTCCTCACCTTACCTCTCAGTCAACACTCTTCCACCCTTTGTACAGAGGGTTTAACTTTTCAATGAATTTTCACATCTCTTACCTTATTTTTTCCCCACAACTCAGTCGTTCCTGAATTGTAGCTTCTTTACAGGTAAAATATTTATAATTAAATTCCATCAAAAGGAGTGACATGAAAATTAATGAGTAAATGGATTTAAAGTATCACAGGAGTCTTGAGTGAAAGGTACACACTGTTTTTACTGTTACTACTATAACACAGCTCACCCATGACAGTTCTGACGGAGAACACTGACAGCAGCTCTGACCTCATTTACTGGCCAGGTCAGAAGGGGTCTGCATCGTAACCTCAGAGACAGACAAGCTCCAGGGAAACAAACCAGTCAAGGTCCAAAACAACCCCGAAACCACCATCACTGCCATGCAACTGAGTGCTTTAAAACTGATTAAGAATGTTGTATGGTCAAAATTCTGAATGGACATCAGATCAAGAACCTTGGGAGAGGAATAAGTGACAGGCATGTTTGATAGATGAAACAAAATCTAGTGAAATTAGAGGGCAGCCACAAACCAGACACATGAATAAGTAATTTGCTACCTGGAAGTGTCTGCATCCTCACACTCTGGTGGATGACAAGACATTCTTAAATACACGGGAAAGGCTTATTTAACTCATTTCAGAACATTCTTGGAAGAGGCATTTCAAGAGAGGCAGGGAATTGAATTAATGTCAAATCCTCCAAAATATTCATGAAATAATTATAAATGTATGTGAGTTTTACTTCCTATAATTTAGATTCTTCGCTCCATCAAGCGGTCTTTTAAGCTTGTTGGATATTTCTCTTCTTTCTTACAATTCAGAGAGCTAAGGTTTTCAGTCAATGCTAATTTTCTCTGAAGGATTTTCAGAGGGGAGTATTTCCACATAGAGACCCCTGAAATTATTATTTTCAAGTAGGGCTGATTCTTTCTCTTTGTAGCCTAGAAGAAAAGAGATCTATGTAATCGCAGTGTCAAAGTGTCAAAAGACTGAGATAGGTTGAAAAAAAGAAGAAAAGAAAAGAAAACACAAAAAACCTTCAAGGCATCCATGCAGTTCTCAGCCTTACAAATCCTTGGCTCACATAAAATACTTGTGACATGCTGTAATTAACTAGTTACTCCTCTAAGAATGAATAATAATGCAATTATTTGCCAAAAGCAGGGAAGAAGGGATAGTTTCTGTTTTTAAAAATGTTCGCCTTTCATTTCTGTAGAAAGCAAAACCCTGGATTAGTTTACATAAGCTGTGAAAGCACAGAGTAACCTGCATTCTCACTATTACACTATATGATAATTCTGTCACCTTTTTATCAGAGCCTTATACTTTTCAATGGTTTGAAACAGTACTAAACTGACAAGTCAGGACCACATTCAAACTATATTGGTTCTTAAAAACAGCACCCAAATACCACAGAATGTAAGTAGTAACCTGGCTGGTGAAAACATTTTTGTACTTGGACTGCCATGCCATTGAGGAGGCTAAGGGCTAGCGAGGGCTCTGTTTCCTTTGTCTGGGCAGACACAAATAAAAGGAGGAAGGTGAACCTTAGTTCTTCAAGGTCCTTCTCCTTCCTTACAGATGCCATGTGCCAAGTAACACAAAGTTAGGTGAGAGTTTATCTGAATATATCACTGGTTCTCTCTCCTATGTGTTAATATCTAGACAATGACTGTTTTCTTTAAATTTTTCCAACTCCATCCTGTCACAATTTCAGTAATTCATTCAGCAAGCATTTATTAAAGCCTTGCTATAATGCACTGTATTAGGTACCAGGAATTCAAAGGTAAAAAGGACACATCGCCCTTGAGAAGGTTGCAGAAAAGTAAAAATATGAACTAGAGAGCAGGCACATTAACAATGGAGTAAATGCCACCAGGGAGCCCCCTCTCCACACACACATACACAAATTCATCCACTGATATAAAGACACAAAACCCTGCTGCCGGATGAATATGAACTTCCAAAACTTTTTTAAAAGTTTTGAAGCAGAGACTTTGGTTTTGTGCTAAAACATAACAATTTTGTAATTTCAGTAGAGTCAGTTGGAATGTGTTTGTATGTATATGTGTGTCTGTCTGTGTGTGTTTTTATGTGGAGCCAACTTTATATAGAGTTTCATTAAGGATAAAATGTTCTGAACAATTGATGCCTTAAATAAACAGATTAATTTAACATGTATCAGTTACTCATTCTAATACCAAGTGTTAGTTCAGAATTTTTTAAAACTAATATTCTCTGATATATCCTCATGACCCTATGATACTAAAAAGCCTGGATCACTTGTTTGGGAAGACAGAGACTGAGTCAATGTTATTTAAATTCATAAAATCATGATAAATATTCCAAAAGTAGACACAGCCTTGTTTTTTCAAGCCCTATTCACCCAAAGCATTCGTTTAATTAGTTAATAGTAGGCATGTGGATCTTTCTTGTTTTTCATTGTACTGAACAATATGTAGAACAGTGCAGGCTTTGGCATCAGACTGCCTATATTCGAAATTAGGTTCTTCTGCGTACAAGCTGTGTGACTTCTCCAAGCCTACATATTCTTATCTGTAAGATAGAGATGGTAAAAGTAACCACCTCATAGAGATAGAAGGATGAAAGGAGTAATAACATATAAAGCACATAACACTAGGACAGGCACTATCATTAAATAAGCTAGTATAATTATCCTCAAATTCAACTGAATATTCATTTGATCTCAGTGAGGACATTTAATATTTGCCAAGAAAATTATTTAGCTACCCTATGTCTATTTCTATGGCAGTAGAGGGATGAGAATTTATATTAATTTTATCCTTTCTTTAAAAATATAAAATCATGTTTCTGTATTCATTCGTTTCATTTATGTATGTACTGAAACCACAGTTACTGAAAGTTTAGTGTGTGAAAGGTATTGGGCGGGACAGGGAACACAAAGATGATTTAGCCACTACTGATAAAAATCAAGATAGACTTAACAGTCTGAGACCATGGTCCTGAAATCTTGCATGGTTTTCTAATGAATTAAGCCTAATAAACTTAGGTACAAAAAATATATAGTAAGTAACGATCACATAATCAGAGTTCATTGGTCTTTCATAAACGTAGAAATGGTAGGTCTTTGTAAGCCAGTCCCAACATTTCCCTTTCCCTAAGCTACATAGTTTTAAAGCCATTTCAGCAATCAATGAAGCTTTTTCCACTTATTCAAAGAAAGAAAAACATTCTTCACAGACTTCCAATTTCCAATTGTTGCTGAAATTCATGAGCAAATTTATTATACTCATGCATTTATTTAATATATGCAAGGCCCAAAGAGGAGGGAGGAAGGAGAAGGTATGATAACACTATACAGTAGAGAAAAAGATAATTATAACCCATGCTTTCCGAAAGCTTATAGCCCAGCAAAACTCCATCTTACTTTCACCTCAAAGAATCTAGGTCCTCCTTTTGAGATGAGAATAGAAATGCCAAATGTCTACACTTTTATCTTGGGCATTTCCTGAAAGGCTTTATTTGAGGCAGTAAGAATAAGGAATTGCCAAAGGGGAAACAAACCTTGAAAGGAGATACCTGAATGAGCAATGCTAGAAAAGGAAAGGGAAGAAGATGTCGGCATCAAAAAGTCTGTGGGACTAAGATCAGATCAGTCAAACTAAAAAAAGAAAAAAAAAAGCTAACTGGAAAAGGAAGATCTTGTAAGATATCCTGAACAATTGTTTAATTTGGTGCTATGGCTTAATTAAGTGAATTCTTCACTGAAACGTTGAATCTAGCCAGTTCGATTCAATCAAATTTTCTCTTTCCATCTCTATTTTCATTTCACCATTTTGTTATGATTATTAAATGGACTTCTGAATTGCCAGTCATTTTTTGTCAAGATTATATATGGTGTACATCCCTGAATTTCTTTGTGTTCAATTTGGAGAAACCTGAAAAGCCCTTGATATCTTACATAGTTTACTCCAGATGGACAGAGGTTCTCACATACCTTCCTCTCTGTTCTGCTGCTGCTAACAGATAATTATTTCAGTGTCTTTCAAGGAGATAGTCTCTAGAGTCTAACACAACAACAGTCAAAACCTAAACTGTCTTCAACCTAAATGAAGCTGTCTTTTTAAAAATACAAAAACAGTCAGTCCCTTCCCCTCTTTATTTATTACAAATGGTTAAGGAGAACAAGCCTGAGCTACAAGTCACTTCTCCAAATCCTTTATGAAAAGGACCAAAAGCTCTTTGAACATGTAGGAGCTCCTGATCTCAGATTTTTCAGATGCCAAGAATCAGCCAAGGAAGCAATGTCGCGATCCCAGTAGCTGTCATCATGTAGCGCCATCATGGCCAAGGTAGGAACACCACTCTCAATGACTTAAGCATGTAGGGATGGTTACCATCTGTCTTATTTGTATCTAAATAAGTGAAATATTAAAAATAACCAAGTGTTCCTAAAGCAATTCTCTTACCAAAAAAATATTAAATGAATTAGTACAGTATCTGCCAACACTTTTAACAGAGATCTAGGTAATTCTGATACAGATGGTTTAAAGACTATGCTCTGAGAAGCACTGATGTGTAGACAAACCCTCTTGCACTCAGCCAACACACCGATCAAGCAGTGATTCCTAGGAAGTGAGTCTGGTGCCAGGCTGACTGCTTAAGAATACAGAATCCTAGGCTTTTCCCCTAGACTTACAGAGGCCCAGAAACCTGCTTATAAATAGCTATGTTTAAATTTTTCCGGGAAACATACACAGCCTGCAGTAAGAGGAAAGGGGTTGTATTTTACTTTAACACATCTGTGGGGGGTCCTTGTTCCACAATTTACTAGCTCTCTGACATTATGTAATATCACTGGACTGAAAAATGGCTGTTTTGAAGATTAAAGAAAGCAATGCATGTTTAGAACCCAGCATGTAGTCAGCTGCTTGTTTTTGTTATCACTATATCCTATGCTCAGCTCCAAGTAGATATACAAAACTAAAATGTGTGATTCATCACTTCAAGAAGCATATCATCTATTTAGAAAAGTAAGAGAAATATTAATAAAAATTTTAAATGGGTTTATATTCTAAGGCACTAACATATTTGCACACATAAACACGATATTCTGAGTAACAAAGTAGATTGTAAAATACAGAGAATTATAAGGACATAGGAAAAATCATAAGAAGCTTGCTTTAAATGTCTAATTCTCTTAATTCAGGTGACCTAATTTTCATTAATGCACCAAATTTTTATTTCTATTAGTAAAAATATTAAAATCATGAGTGATAATCAACTTATAATTATTTAAAATTGAAAATAGAAAGAGTAGTATGTATCTGGGAAAGGGCTCCATGGGATAGACTTCAAGGGGCCCATGAAACCCCTAAAATATTATGCAGAGTTGTTTATATGAATATAGGTATTTCTGAGGAGAGATCCATGCCTTTTACTTGATTCTCAAAGGGTTTGGTTATCTCCTCAAAACGTTAAGGACCACTGAAGATTCCTGTTTAGCACATCTTATGTGTATCCTCATATATGCTGAAGAAATTTAACTCCTGATTGTATTCCAAATAATCTCCGTGTGTACTTTCTCTTAAATGTTCTCTGAATCATTTTCCTCAAGCTTTCACCATTCAAATATCCTGAGAAAAGAAGTAACACAGCAAGATTTCATTTAAGGAAATTGTAAAGCAGAGTTTCATGGCTACTTCAGCTTATTCAAATTCTGCAGGCATCAGCACAGAAGTTTATATACATGTTTTAAAAGTTCCAGTGGCAAAGATTAACTGATGATTATTTTCTGAGTTTTCCCTTTTTATTTTTTATCCATTGCTCAGTCTTTTGAATTATTTTTGATTTGTTCTATGTTTCTTTTCACCTCAGGTAGAAGAGTGAAGGAACTTCCCCTGGAAGGATAAAATTCAATTTTGCCAACTTGCATTTTGCCAACCTAGCAATTCTTCCACTTTGTGTTTTATTTATAATGTGGTAACAACACTATTGATGTCACACATTTTTATTTCTCTCTTCCTTTAGGTGTGTGTGCAACATTGACTGTTCTCAAACCAACTTCAATCCCCTCTGTGCTTCTGATGGGAAATCTTATGATAATGCATGTCAAATCAAAGAAGCATCATGTCAGAAACAGGAGAAAATCGAAGTCATGTCGTTGGGTCGATGTCAAGGTAATGTTCACACCAAAATTAATTTTAAAGAATGTCTTTGGTCTTTGTGTAGAAATGAAAAGTGGAGATAACTCCTTATTAGGCAGCAGCTTCATTTTTGAAAGACAATTCTGACTTACAATGGGCAGTAAATTTTACTGCAGCAATTGTGGTGATTATAGGAGTTTGAGGGCCTATTGGCAACAGTCCATATTTTTTTCTATATAATGGGACTGTACCTTCACAGTGCCATCAACCCAGGGGCCAATATTCAGAAGATAGCCGATATACTCCTTGCACAGGGAAAAAAGAAAGTGAAAATCATTTTTAGCAAAGAATCTAAAGATTATTAGACAACCTTGAAATCAAAAGCAAATCACACCACTTTTAGGTATTAACTCAACAGAAATATTTCAAGTACATTTTTATAAGCAGTATGTACTGGAACGTTCTATCTTGTTTCTCGTTCAGAAACAAACATCTTTTTGGTTTTTGATTGGTCATTCTTTTACCCAACTTATCTCAGTTATAACTGTGAACCTTCTCCTTGCCCTAAACCTTAGAAAGTCTATATCCTTCTATTATTCACTCTCAAACAGAAATTGACCTTGTAAATCTGCTTTGTATAAAGATTGCTTGGAAATATAGTTGAAAATTCCTTAATTGTAGTGAAGATACTGTTAGAAGGATATCTAGGAAACAGTTCATCTTTATTGTTAATTTTTTAACACAGATAACACAACTACAGCTACTAAATCTGAAGATGGGCATTATGCAAGAACAGATTATACAGGTACGTAATATTTTCTACTACAAAATATGAGCACTGCTATTAAAGAGTTCTGGGGAACCACTGTTTACCATTGATCCTAAGCTGATCTTGCAAGACTTCTGACATGTGCTAGTCTTCTCTTGCTGAGTTCAAATTTTCAATAGACAAGACTGAATTTTTGTCGAAGCAAATAAGACACTTTTTTTTTTGCCACAGTTAAAGCAATTGTCAAAAATGTCAGTAAGATATAATTAACTTGTTTTGACAGTGCGAACGGTACAAATGACAACATTTATCAAATTAATGGGCATCAATGGAAATTAATGCAATTTTTGGCAGTATATTATAATTAATGCAAATGTTCTTGTTTGAATTTTTATAAAAGTCAACAATAAAAAAGTTTAGAAAGAAAGGACATCTATAAATAGTAATACAGGCTATTTTGATGCAGAGTTAAAAAGGTATAGGTAATTTATTTTAAAAAATAATAAAATTCTTTATTTAGAAACTAAAATGCAAAATTATACAGAGTAAAATTATACTCTGACACATGCAAAATTATAAAGCATTTAATGTAGACATGTAAATCTTATTTAGCAATTACAGAATATTATTTTGAGGAATATTTTTACCCAATATAGTTTTCCTGAGTGAGAAATAACTTATGGGTATTCAAATAAGATTTTAACAGATTCTTAAATTTCATAGAAATTTAGGATAAAAAATATAATATAATAAAAGTAAAATTATTGAGGTTGATAATGATAAGCAGTTTTTTTTAAAAAAAAGCAGGTTTCCATTTAGCTATTAAACATTTATAACTAGATTTATGGCTAATATTCAATCAAAAAATGCTTATCTTTTGAAATATGGATTACTATTCACTCTTTTTGAAATTGCACCTCCTTGAACACTATTTCTGCCATTATATTTATATACATGATAAATCTTGATGAAACTTTTTAAAGTTAGTCAATCAGATGTTTTACTCATAGATATCTCAAACATTTCAGAATTTGGAAATAACAAAAGGATTCTTCTTTTTAATTTTCCATTTTTATCTTAATGATTTTCAACAATGTAAATAAAATTTTCATGTGCTAGAAGTCTAGAATTATCATGGACAATGATACATGAAAAAACATTAGTTCTACGTAGATATTGTATAGCTGTTCCCAAAGTGTTCAGGAGAGATATTAATAGGTGTTCCTTGAAAAGAAGAGTCCATGGTCAGTAGGTTTGGGAAGAGTCCAGATAAACAAATTAATTTTTTACCCAAAACTCTTCATGGCTCTTATATGCACTGTAAAATTTTTAAGAGATGTGCATCTTTTATTTATTTAATGTTTTTTATGTTTTATTGTGCAGAATTTCTAATACATACAAAATACACACAAATGTAGGCTGTATAGTAAAATGAACCCCCATGTACTCATCACTCAAACTGAGTAACATCAACCCATGGCTAACCTAGCCCCATCCCCACACCCATCTTTCTCCACTTTCAAAATATGTGGAAATAATTCCAGAAATTTTGTTATTTTATTCATAAATACTTCAGCTTGCATCTCTAAAAGATTAACCCTTTTTAAATAAAACTGTCATTATCACACCTAAAATAATTATGAATAATTCCTAGTAACACATAGCTTTTATCAAACTTATTCGATGAATAGCACATTTTTTGTGGCACATTTTTCATTACTAGTATAACCAAGAATGCACTTTGGAATATGCTGATCTACAGGAAAATATTAAAAGTGATAAAAGATAATCATGAAAAATTGAGGTCTGAAGCTAATAGCATATATTTTAAATTTTAAATGATATAAAAGTTAAATTCTATATTTTATTAAAAATAGTAACTATATATTGGCATTTTAAGTCACTACCTGACATATTTAATTTTACTGTAACCTAAAATGTTTGGAAATTTTACAATGATCTCACTTTTATACAAGGAGTAACTTAACACCCTGCACTTAAAATACATTTATACCTGTTTTGCAAAGTAATTCATTTTGAAAAAAATCTTCAAAAATGTAACATATTGTGAATATCTTCTCCATTGAGCTCACAGCAGAATCAAACATCTCCCTGAGAATTCTGTCCCTGAAACAACTCTTCAAGTTGATTAGCATCAATGTGCAAATATATTTGCATTTATAACATTGCACCAATAAATATAATGGAGTTTGCTATTCTCTCTATATTATGCATACTGCATATTAACGGTTTGTCCATTTTCAAAGAGCTTGGGGAGTTGAACTTTTATTCCAAAAAATATTTTATATTTGAGTTTGGTTTCAAACAGATCATCTCTGATCTTCAGTGTCGATGCTTTTAATTGACATTGTTTCCTATCTTAGGTCTTTATTGAACGTGAGAATGTGTTTTTAAATACATGCAAGTGAAAACTATCTAGACACTCAGTGTTGTCCAAGATGTTCTAATTTGACATCAGATTTATCTAGTAGATCCCAAAGAAAAACCTTTGAGATAAAAGTAGAGTTTAAAAATACATGTTTGTTGAAATCCAAATTTAAGACAGGAACAAAGATAATGTCAATTGAAGCTTGCAATTTCTAATTAAACATTGATTGCACACTTTAAAATTCCCCTGGATTTAATTTATATGTCTATCTTCATCGATGATCTTATTAAAATGCAATATATACCCTTTTTTAGACATTATTTAAATAACAGTCAGGTCCCTCAGCATTTCCAGGCTTCTAGTAGTATTTGCATTTCCTGAATTTTGGGACTCAAACTTTGGAAAAAAGTAAAAGGAACCAAATGGAGACTCAGTATGTCATTGTCCTCTTAATTTCTGTTCCACATGCTCAAAACTCCCCAAGGAGGGAAAACAGGAACTAGAACTTCATGGTTCCTAGAAGTTTGCTATGTGCTCACAGCTAATTTAATGTCAGTCACTTCCCTCGTTGAACAAACATTCATGCGCTCTCCCACCACAGGGAAGTACAGATCTTAAAGCACTCTAATTTTTCCCCTAACATGTCCTTAATACTATAGTTTTTAAACTTTTAGCTTCCCCCCCCGCCCTTTTTTTCCTTTGAGCCTACCTTGCAGCTATTAATACAAGAACATATATTTCTGATTACAAAAATAGAAACATACTTTAAAGAAAGCTTAAATCTAAAACAAAATATGCTGTGTCTCATTTTTTATATCACTTTAAAAAGAGAGACTCCAAGTAAGGACAAGCAGGGGTTAATTTACAAAAAAATAAATGCAAACTAAGAGAGCCACGCCCCTAACATGATTAGAGCTTGACCGAACTTATGCAGAGCTGTGAATTCCATGAGCCTCATAGGCACATAACTGAAGTGGACGCTAGGAAACCAAAGAATTTGCCAAATCATCCCTGCCAGCATTACTTTCCAACTGTGTCTGACTTTGGTCTCTATTTTGCCCTCTCTCCTTTAATGAGACCCAAGGCATTAGTGAGTCCTGAATCAAGAGCTTTGGATCTCTTTGTTTCAAGGCAGACAAGGATCCCTGTCTGATGAGCTAAACAAGCCACTTAATGCTATTCTCCCTTCATCAGTCTAAGACGGGCTTAGATTTAGGTCTTTCTCTTCACTCACAGAAAGGTTCAGAGAACACAATTTTATAAAACCACAAAGCTAAGGCTTTCAGGGATTTCCATTGTTTCAAAATGCTAATATTAAACTTTCCTTCTGGAAGTTTTTAAATAGAAAATGTTTTATACCTCTTGAAATTTGCAACATTTTCTTTAAAAAAAAAAATATATATATATATATATACACATATATTCCCTCATGTCTTATAATGAAAAAAAAATGAAGTGCAACTCTTTAGTTTTTCTTCATCTGGTATGTGTATTTTCTGATTGGGTTGCTTTTCTGTCTAAAAGTCTGGTCATGCTTCATAAAAGTGGCTATATTTTTTTCTGATAAAAATATACTTAATTTTATAAGCTATTAGATGTAAGAAAAAACCAAACAAGCAAAACAGTCATGTAGTTAAACTAGTCTGTGTTTTATCATCTAGAAAATAAAATGTATTTTTAAATGCCATTCTGTACCAGTTTCCAAAAGTATTTGCAGTGACTTATAATTAAAATATATTCAACAAAATTTTTTAAAGAGAAATTGAAAACATAAAAGCAGAACTGTTGAGGAAAATAAACATATTAGCAACATAGACTATTATCGTTACTGCATTTAGCCCTAAGCATTCTTGCAACCAATATAAAAAAAGAAATTATGATTGAATCAATTCATTCAACAAATATTTTCAGAGTCCTTGCCATACACACTCTGCTGTCCTGGGCTTTACAAAGGTGAATATATCAACCAAGATCTCTGCTAAAATGGAACTTAGGTCTTTTATTGTCTGATAAAAATAAATAATCAGTTCAGAGACCAAAGACAAAGTTTCTCCAGAATTAAATTCTAAAGGAAATATTTAGCATAGATCTCTTTATAAGGCATCACTGGAAAATACAGAATGGATAAGATCTTCGACAGTGATTTTTACAAAATATGCCAAAAGGCTCTTCATATAGCTGGGGATTTTTTAAAATCAATTTTTCATAACATTCTAGAGCATAGCGTTAAAATATGTATAACTCAATGATAGAGTTCCTATGGCAGACTAAAGTTATGAGTTATATTTATGTATATTTTCAAATTGGAAAAAGATAACCCAGAATACTGAGGAAAATGGTTGCGAAGAGAAAGCACGCTCAGTCTGTCTTCCTCGTGTATCTACAGGTTCAACGGGAACTGGATAATAGAACAGTCAGAAAGCTTGAGTAAAGATACAGAATATGTTAGATTATAGCCCGAATATGGGAAGAGAAACTTCCCGTTTTTATTAGTTGTTAATGAGAAAAGTAAGCCCTGAGTCATTCCCACTCTTGGGAGGGAGCCAGGGTCTCCCTACCTCTGAGTCTAGGTACAGACACGCATGGAGTCCATGTGTTTACTTGGTGTACATTACAGTGTGGCTATTCACCATTTTTTATAATATTTAGGCAGGATTAATTTTTAGGAAATGTTCTCTTTAGAAACCTTTTCCTTATGTTTAAGCAATAATTTAGATATTAAGCTCAGGTCTGAAATATGGAAGAAAGTAACCAGAAATACACATCTAAACCAAATTCCATCCATCCTATTATTATTCCATCAGCCCATTTCTCCACACTGAGAGGAAACTGACATCTTGAAAGGGTATCTAGATAGCCTAAGCAAATTGTCATAATAACTTGTTCTCTGTAGAAGCCGTTGCAATTTACAAAGGCTTTTCACATGTATTGTCTCCTTCAGTCTTAACAACTGAAATGTGAGGCAGATATTATATGTGTTTGACAGGTGAGAAATGGAGGTTCAGGAAGAGTAAGTAAAAAGATTACGTGATAGAGCTAAGGTCCAAACCATCATCGCTAATTTCAGAAACCAGCAAAATGTCAACGGTCAGGGATCAGGGGAGAAGTGTCACTACCTAACATTCTTAGAGGTTTGGGGATGCACTCTGCACCTTAACGGTTAACCCCTTGTGAGTTCCAGAGTCAAAAATGTTTCGCCATGATAACCCCATTGCTGTGAGATGCTCCAGAGTTACTCTTCTCTTTGAACTTAAGTCTATATATTATAAGCACTGTATTGTTTGGTTTTAAAATTCTCCTCATCTGTGTCCTATTTATCCATATACACAAGAGAAGCCGAAGAGAACAGGATTTGTTACCAAGTAATCCTACATAAGTAGAAAATGTGTGTGTGATACTTTGTAGTTTTACAAAGATCCATTCATATTACCTCATCTGCTCTAGCGTCAATTCAGTAAAACAGGGTTACAAATACTAGGGGGAATAAAATTGAGGCTCAAAGAAGCTAAGTGGCTGACCTGGAGCTGGTCACAGTATTTTGACATATTGACCAGCCACCCACGCAAATAGGGCACTTGCTTGGTTTATTTACTGTTTGCCTCAATTGCTCTTCCACTATACATATATAGACACGAATAGCAAGTGGTCACATATCATATTTATAATACGAATTAATTCGGTCTTGTGGCAAAAATCTGCATTTAAAATGGAAGCTTTTTCCATTTGCTTGTGGACACAAGGAGCACTTCACCGGAAAGCATGTTATGTCTACGCCAATAATTTGATCTGTAGGAAGTAAATAAATAGCAGCAAATGCAGGCAGCAGCTTGTAGCACAAATATTGGCATCAACAGTGAAATAAATAAAAAACGTTTTCCCAGGCTATTACAGTGCCACCAGACTGGCCTAGAATATTTAAGCTCAGGAAGTGAATTAAGATGTCAAGATTTTCTCAAGATTTCTGGGGGAAAGCGTCTCAATTCGAGTATTTTCCCCTCTGGGATTTACTTTAGAGTGCTGCAAAATTCATAAAGCTTTCTATGAACTCTAACTCACAATTTTTCCTGCTCTCTTGAACTTCTGTGCTTTCATTGTTTTCCCCATAAAATCATGTAGCCAGTCATCTGTAATATGATGTTATGTTCATGGTTATAGATAAACACAGAAATAGTATTTGCAATACAGATGAAGGTTTTCTACCGAAGAGTTGCCTTGGGCCCTGCTAGACACTCTGGAAAACTTTGTGTTTATGCCCCAGTTCATAAGTGAATCCTGCATCATTTATGTGCACTTTTTCCTATTTGAAACGCTCCTTTCTGAAACAAATTGTTCACCAGGAGGTGTTACTTACCTACTTTTCTCTTCCATAAAGGTGTGGCAGCCAGTTTAGTGGTTAAAGACATTAAAAATCAGACAGCGCTGAGTTGAAACACTGGTCATGCTATTACTGATTATTTTACCTTGAACCAATCAGTTGACCATTCTGAGCCTCAGTTTCTTCATCTGTTCAATGGAACTAATAAGCCTACTTCTACAGAGTTGAAGTTTGAATTAAAAGATGTTACATAAGGCATTAGCAAGCAACAAGTGAGCTAGCTATTGCTGTTCTTTTTCTTTGGGTCTGACAACTGAAAATAATTTATTTTTATGGGAAGGGTAACACATTGTATGGGATATGGTCTGTTCATGTAATGTTGTTCAGAGTTTTTATACATATATTGTCATTTATGAGGTCATAAAATTACAAAAGGTTTATCTTTTTCCTACCCAAGTCATATAACAACTTTTTGCGAGATACTTTGGCTGAGTTTTTAGTTCACCTATAAAGAAATATTTATTGAGGGCCTACCATTTGTGTCTTCGACACCTCAGTATGTCACATTTTTCACGTGGCCATTTTTTTTTTTTCAGTTTTCCTCCAGTCAACATAATGTTATGTATGGTAATATTTTGATCATTTTAAAATAACAGGGTCACCAGATTATTACAACATGAGATTCAAATAGGAATTTAATGAGGACATAACATTTGAAAGAACTGCAAGATCATGATATCACTTATATTTCTTTCCCAGTTGAGCTTTAAATTAGTCATTTATACCCCACAGTGTATGTCTGAAGGACCTACACATTCATTATTTAAAAGAAAACCTGTGTAATGGGTGACCATAGTGATGGAGAGGTATCAAACAAAAATAACAGGAATGTGGTATAGAAGAATTTATTTCTGTTTGTGCAAAACATTTAGGGAAAGCGTTAAAGTCAGAACAAATATTTTCAACAAAAACTGATCATCAAGGAAAAACAAGTCTTCTTGGCATAAGAGGCAAACATCTAGATATCACTGGTGAAAGTGACATAAATCTCCACCATGGTTTACCTTTTTACCTCAAACATATTATTTCTGTTCCTAAGGAACAGTAGTATGATTATGGGTAGAAGGTGTGAAACTGAAAGAAGTGTAGGATATGTCCAAGTGCTCTGTATAATTTCAAGACACATAGTTCTCCATAAAACTAATATATAAAATTCAAGCAGTTTCAAAAGAACCCCCAAATATCCAGAGTGCTTTGATTTGCTGCTTTTGTTAATGAGTTTGACATGCCCCCAATATATGAACCCACATTATCAAGCACATTAAAAATTCAGTTCTCACATCTTGACAATTTGAGACTATGTACAAACATAATCAACTAAAAATATTTTAAAATATCTGTGAAACTAAAATCTCTCAGAGAAATTGCATTTCTAAACTCTGCTACTTGTTTCATGGGTCATAGCTTATTCCCTCTAGTTGTTCATTTGGAAAACGCTCAGACTTTTAGTTTGAACTCAAACGTAATCAAGAGCAATCTAACTTATGAGACAAGCTCCAGGCATAAAGGTGGATGAAAATCAGTGATAAGGCTTGAGGGAAGTGGTGGTCCAGTAACCTGAAAATAGTAATGAGGACCAAAGAGGACAGAACCCCATCCTCACCTCTGAGTCCTGAGATGGGGGAGTGGAGGAGAAGGGTAGAGAATATGGCCACCTTGTGAGAAAGCTGAAGGGACTTGGTATTCTCAGGGAAAGCTAGTGCTTCAATATGCAAGAAGAGAGATGAGAATTTCAGTGAAGCATCTGAGGATAGAGGGGAATTTGCCAATAATGGAGCACAGTTACACGTGAACTTTGGGAAGTGGTTGGAAGTTGGGGGCACAGAGATAAGTTTAGTCAAGGGCAGAGAACCAACAAGGGCAGCACATCATAGAGATGATGATTCGGTGGAGATGGAGAACTGGGACAAGACAGGGCAAGAATTGGATATTGAGTAAATTCATGACAAATCTCTTGGACTTGTGGACTCAGAAATCTACATTTTTACCACACTAAGAGTAAGCTGTTGCTCCCCAGTGAACTGAGATTAACCAAATTCAATGTCTGTGTGTGGATTTGCAATGAGAAAGAGTTACCTAGAGGATTTGGTTCTCTGCCTAATACATTCTCTTCTTAGAGTCGAATTCTCTGAGAAGCCCAGTTATAATGAGGTCACTTAGTGAACATGAATAGAGCATATATTCTTTGGATGCTTAAGACATCAAGCTAAGACAGCTTGATGAAAAAGGCTATACAATAGAGATACTCCTGTCCTCAAATTTATATAGATAATAAATGACTTTGGCCAGGACTTCCTCTTCCATGGTTAGAGCTTACAGAAACACTATTGGCCTATGTAACTCTCCTTTGCTGAGTTTCCATTTCTCAGTGTTCTTGATCAATCTACCTATTTTCCTAGATGCAGTAAAGTTGAGACCTGCTCTCCCAGAAGCCAGTTCATAACCCTGAGGCATTCTAGTGCTCTGGAAAAGCACAGGGCAATCCTGTTCTCCCTACTTCTGAGTTCCTCTGGGATCTCTCCCAATAGCCCCCAAGAAATGACAATATTGGTATGAATATCAATATTAACCATATTGGATTGATAGGTCCTTCTGCATTGTGAAAGCTGCAAAAGTTTTTACACAAAGTTACCTTTGAAAGCCCTTCCTTAACATATAATCCAAAGAGGTTTGACCAATAACTGAGAAAAATGAGTAAATCTTGGAAAGCAAGTTTAATATCTTTGGGTATGTCCTAAAATAATTCTTAGCATTTGTGTTAATAAATGTCCTTTATGGTGACACTGTTAATGTTTCATTTCATAAAACACAAACACAACAAGTTTATTAATTACCCCAAACAGAATGAGATGGAAGATTCTACAGAGAGTTGTGAATGCATCATCAATGTTTGGTAGTGTTATATAATATTCCTGTAATATATATTCCAGGCGGATTAAAAAGAAAACTCTATTGCTTTTAATCTTTCACATTTTCTATGATTCAAAGCTGTGTGTGTCAGCCACACATTCGAAAACCTCTTCCCAAGAGCATTTCATTTAATAACGGAAATAAATGTCTATTTAACTAAAAAAATTTTGGAATAAATTTAAAAAATCATTCAGAAAATGAAGCCTATAAACAAGCTCCATTTGTTCTCCAGAAATTAAGTATTCCAGAAAGATCATGTTATTAGTCTACAGAGTTTAAACCAACAGGCAATTAGTGTTTTGTCAGGCAGTACACATCCAAATTCACTTCTGCGGGTTGACTGTTCACGTACTGTCACAATTATTCTACAACTCTTGCACCACTGAGGTTTTTTCCTATTTATTTTTCCATTATTTAAAGAGCCCTAGGGAAGTTTAAGGTTTCTGGTTGTTTGAAATGATCTCTGAGCAAATCTCACTTCTATCCCCAAAGCCCAGCCACTCACCCTTCCCCAGATTTGGCACATATGCCTTTGTTTCTGATGTTTAATGAAATGTAGCAATGGAAACATGAGACAGAACCACCAGGCAGGCCAGGGAAACTTATCTGTCAGGTAATTTTAAGAAAGTGTCCACGTTGTCTTCTATATGTAGAATAATTAATAGTAAGCAGAGCGCCCATCAACAATGATAGACAGCCATTAACTCTCACTTATCTAAGCACGTCGTCAGGACTATATTCTAACATTCAAGCTGACTCCTTTCTACAATTTAATATGCTTCTTAGCTGTTCACATTGGCCATGAATTGGTATGTGCTTAGGAAACACAGATAATTGTAATGTTATTTTAAGAAAACCACTGTCATCTTCATTATAATCATCATTATCGTCGTCATCATCATCATATCAGGAAAATAATACCGCTGGAATAGGATCGCTTGGCTCTTTCCAAAATCAACTAGAACTTATATGTGTGTTGACTATTGTTTTGGATTCTCTACAAGGCTATTATCCCATGATATGGGTAGCTGTATTTATTTCTTAATTTCATTTTAATTTCAGAGTAAACAACTTACAGAGAGCATTTTGTAGGGGAAAGAGCCAGAAATAGGAATGCAGAAACTTTCGACTTAGTGTCATCTCTATTCTACCTCATCGAAACTTAGATAGGTATTTAGCCTCTCAGAACCTAAGTTCTCTCATCAGTAAAGTTTGAAAATAAGATTAGATTATAACGATGTCTTTCTAGATTTAGGATTCTATCATCAAGTATACAGCTTTAGTTCAAAAATCATGAACTTGAGGGAAAGCTGTTGACCATTAACTTATGTTAGTGTTTCTCAACTGAGGCAACATTTAACAATTTCTAGAGACGTTTTTGATTGTCTGGGGAAGACGGGGTGTTAGTTACATGTAGTGGGTGGAGGCCAGGAATGCTGCTAAATTAAACATCTTACAATGCAGAGAACAGGTCCCCACAACAAAGAATTATCCAGCTAAAATGCTAATAGTGTCAAGGTTTGGGAACCTTGCTTTATGGCATTAGAAATTATAGTTAAGTATATAGCACATAGGTTCTAGAAATTAAGTGGCACTATGAAGTCCAGATCTGGGCTCTCTAATCATTTCTCAATTCTCCTGCGCCCCAAGAGGAGATACAATCCTAAACCAAGGATCATTGGTTTAGTCCAAGTTTCTTTTCATTTCACTGTTCGAAACCTACACACTCATTTTTTTAAATGATGGTTGTCCCATAAATAGAAACGTCCTTTAAAGTTTTACAAATAGAGGGAATATCTGTTTCTGAAAAGGCTTATCAGAATGATGAAAATGCATCTAGCTAAAAAGGAGGTTATACTCTTAGTTATCATAAGTTACTGAGGAAAGTCACCTAGTCATAACTGGATCTGTTATCTTATTCAGTATTCCTAACTAGTAGTCTAATAACCCAGGTCCCTGCTTTGCTTCTGTTCAAAGCTGTGTCATCTTTGTGTTCATATTAGCTACTCCTTACACATTTTGACTAAATTGCTGAACCAAACATTGCCTGTTTGAAAGATCTTTAATGATATTCTTTGAGGAGGAAACCATTTTAAAGCTTCTTTTTATTATCTGGCACTTCCACAGTAGAAATCTTTGTAAACCTTGATTCATAGGAATATATTTAAAACCAACTGGCTAAATTCTATTTAAGTGTCCAACAGCAATTCTTAAGGCTGAAATTGTTGTGTTGTTCACAGAACAAAATGCTTGATATGGCTTTAGATCTCAGGTATTCATGAAAACCTTCATAGTTGAAAATGAAGGGGAGTCTGAAGATGTCTCTTAAATGGCAACTTAGCGCTGAGCTAGACTGTGCCTCTTCCCTCAGGGCAGGACACCAATGTGCATTACTGTTTAACAGTTCCCAGGCACGGATCCTTTTTGGGATGGGGAATAAACCTGGCTGCATTGGTTTGCTGTCTTACTTAGTGAAATAAAGTTATTGGTTTTGCAACAAGGACAATGAGGATATTTGTTTAAAAAGACAACTTGGAAAAATAGCAAAGACAACAGGAAATGATAAATGAGCAAGTCTTTGCTACAGTAATTACTTTAGTATTGAAACAAATGAATAACTTTCACAGCAATGCTATTTTCTGTCTTACATTATACTACCACCTATTCATATAGTATGTGTACCATTGGCCTTTATGCTGGAAGAAAAAATATCTATCTATGTTTCTATCTATCTAAGAAGGAAGAGTTGGTAAATAAATTGCCTGAGATATATGTGTTAATGTTTTGAAAAACTTATGCCGTCCTTTCTGGAAGGAGAGTATCTCTAAAAGATGGGAATGTTTTTTTCATCTACACTAGTTTTATGCCAAAAGTTAGTCACTTAACTTTTGGCAAAGTGAGAGAGTGGCATGTACATATATACACTACCAAATGTAAAACCGATAGCTGGGGGAAGCAGCCGCATAGCACAGGGAGATCAGCTCAATGCTTTGTGACCACCTAGAGGGGTGGAATAGGGAGGGTGGGAGAGAGACACAAGAGGGAAGAGATATGGAGATACATGCATATGTATAGCTGATTAACTTTGTTATAAAGCAGAAACTAACACACCACTGTAAAGCAATTATGCTCCAATAAAGATGTTAAAGAAAAAAAAATGAAGTAAATCTTTCTGGTATAGAGAAATGAAATAACATACAAGTTCTATGATCCATTTAGTGAATGTTATTGTGCATGTGGTTTGTTAATTCCCTACTGAAATGTTTTGACTTTGTGGACAGGTTGTCAAAAGACCTAAATTCTAAACCTACCTGCTCAACTTATAAATGTTATATGATCTGGGGAAGTCTCCTAAACCTTCTGAGAATCTTTAAATGAAGATTATACCTTTTCTGCTTTTTTCACATGTTTTGAAAATGAAAGCCTTTTGTGAGATGAGACTCACTATGCAGTTATAAGGAATTATTAGAACAAATTTAGGACATGGATATTTCTTATTCTAACATGCTTTTTATGTTGTTATCAAAGTTTTAATTGTTTTCAAGACAGGAATAATTCTTTAATTTGGATAGCATAATTATATCTAATTTTTTTAAAATTCAAACTGAAGATTTTTAGATTCTAGATTTCTATTTTCCTGTTTCTGTATATAAGCGTACTAATTGGGTTATTTAAAAAATTTTAAAAAGAAGGCAAGGCTGTGTTAGACTCAGTCTTCCCTTGACTATATAAAGCTTTGAATTTATGCCCCAGGTAGATCTGTTCCCCACTGATTGGCTTAAATCTTGCTCAAGCTCTAGTTTCTAAAAGCACAAGGGCTATTTGGAGCAACGATTCATATTTTTACAATGACTTTTTTTCTCTCAATGTGTTCCTAAGTAATGTAAGAGTTCACTGTACTAAACAAGTATAGAATGTTTCAGAATTTGAGTAAAAACTGTATTAGTGTAAAGTAATATGATTTAGCCCTGTTAAGAGAATTCTCTTACAGAATTTGAATGTAGCAGGGTACCAATTAAAATTATGAGTTAAAATTGTTAAAGGGGGGACCTTCAAGATGGCAGAGGAGTAAGATGTGGAGATCAACTTCCTCCCCACAAATACATCAAAAATACATCTACGACTGAAATAACTCCTACAGAAAAACTACTGAACCCTGGCAGAAGACCTCAGACTTCCCAAAAGGCAAGAAAATCCCAACGTACCCAGCCATGTGGCTGACAGGGTCTTAGTGCTGTGGCCCAGTGTCAGGTCTGAGCCTCTGAGGTGGGAGAGCAAAGTTCAACATTGGACCACCAGAGACCTCCCAGGCCCATGTAATATCAATCGGTGAGAGCTCTGCCAGAAATCTCCGTCTCAATGCTAAGACTAAGCTCCACCCAAAGGCCAGCAAGATCCAGTGCTGGATGGCCCATGCCAAACAACTAGTAAGCAGGAACACAGCCCCACCCATCAGCAGAGAGGCTGCCTAAAATCATACTAAATTCAAAGACACCCGGAAACACAACCGGACGCAGGCCTGCCCACCAGAAAGACAAGATCCAGCCCCATGCACCAGAACACAGGCACCAGTCCCCTCAATGAGGAAGCCTAGACAAGCCACTGAACCAACCTCACTCACTGGGGGAAGACACCCAAAACAATGGTAACTACAAACCTGCAGCCTGCAAAAAGGAGACCCCAAAGACAGTAAGTTAAACAAAATAAGAAGACAGAGAAACATGCTGCAGATGAGGGAGGAAGGTAAAAACCCACCAGACCAAACAAATGAAGAGGAAATATGCAGTCTACCTGAAAAAGAAGTCAGAGTAATGATAGTAAAGATGATCTAAAATCTTGGAAATAGAATAAATACAAGAAATGATTAACAAGGACCTAGAAGAACTAAAGAGCAAACAAACAATGATGAACAGCACAATAAATGAAATTTAAAATCCTCTAAAAGGAATCAATAGCAGAATAACTGAGGCAGAAGAATGGATAAGTGACCTGGAAGATAAAATAGTGGAAATAACTATCACAGGCTGATTAAAGAAAAAAGAATGAAAAGAATTGAGGGAAGTCTCAGAGACATCTGGCACAACATTAAATGCACCAACATTCGAATTATAGGGGTCCCAGAATAAGAAAAAAATAAAGGGTCTGAGAAAATATTTGAAGAGATTATAGTCGAAAACTTCCCTAACATGGGAAAGGAAATAATCAAGTCCAGGAAGTGCAGAGAGTCCCATACAGGATACCAAGCAGAAACACCCAAGACATATTAATCAAACTATCAAAAATTAAATACAAAAAACAATATTAAAAACAGCAAGGGAAAAGCAACAAATAACATACAAGGGAATCCCCATAAGGTTAACAGCTGATCTTTCAGCAAAAACTCTGCAAGCTAGAAGGGAGTGGCAGGACATATTTAAAGCGATGAAAGGGAAAAAACTACAACCAAGATTACTCTACCCAGCAAGGATCTCATTCAGATTCGACAGAGAAATCAAAACATTTACAGACAAGCAAAAGTTAAGAGAATTGAGCACGACCAAACCAGCTTTACAACAAATGCTAAAGGAACTTGTCTACGCAGGAAAAACAAGTGAAGGAAAAGGTCTACAAAAACAAAGCCAGAACAATTAAGAAAACGGTAATAGTAACATACATATTGATAATTACCTTAAATGTAAATGGATTAAATGCTCCAACCAAAAGACACAGACTTGCTGAATGGATGCAAAAAGAAGACCCATATATAAGCTGTCTAAAGGAGACCTAGTTCAGACCTAGGGACACACACAGACTGAAAGTGAGGAGAAGGAAAAAGATATTCCATGCAAATGGAAATCAAAAGAAAGCTGGAAGAGCAATTCTCATATCAGACAAATAGATTTTAAAATAAAGACTATTACAAGAGACAAAGAAGGACACTACATAATGATCAAGGGATCAATCCAAGAAGAAGATATAACAATTGTAAATACTTATGTGCCCAACATAGGAGCACCTCAATACATAAGGCAAATGCTAACAGCCATAAAGGGGGAAATCGACAGTAACACAATCATAGTAGGGGACTTTAACACCCCACTTTCACCAATGGACACATCATCCAAAATGAAATTAAATAAGGAAACATGAGCTTTAAATGACACATTAGACAAGAGGGACTTAACTGATATTTATAGGACATTCCATCCAAAAACAACAGTATACATTTTCTTCTCAAGTGCTCATGGAACATTCTCCAGGATAGATCATATCTTGGGTAAAAAATCAAGCCTTGGTAAATTTAAGAAAATTGAAATCATATCAAGTATCTCTTCCTACCACAACAGTATGAGACTAGATATCAATTACAGGAAAAAAACTAAAAAATACAAACACAAGGAGGCTAAATATTACACTACTAAATAAAAAAGAGATCACTGAAGAAATCAAAGAGGAAATCAAAAAAGACCTAGAAACAAATGACAATGAAAACATGACAACCCAAAACCTATGGGAGGCAGCAAAAGCAGTTCTAAGAGGGAAGCTTACAGCAATACAATCCTACCTCAAGAAAAAAGAAACATCTCAAATAAACAACCTAACCTTACACCTAAGGCAATTAGAGAAAGAAGAACAAAAACCCCCCAAAGTTAGCAGAAGTAAATAAATCACAAAGATCAGATTAGAAATAAATGAAAAAGAAATGAAGGAAACAATAGCAAAGATCAATAAAACTAAACGCTGGTTCTTTGAGAAGATAAACAAAATTGATAAACCATTAGCCAGACTCATCAAGAAAAAAAAGGGAGAAGACTCATATCAACAGAATAGGAAATGAGAAAGGAGTAACAACTGACACTGCAGAGATACAAAGGATCATGAGAGATTACTACAAGCAACTATATGCCAATAAAATGGACAACCTGGAAGAAATGGACAAATTCGTATAAAGCACAACCTTCCAAGACTGAAAAAGGAAGGAAGAGAAAATATGAACAGACCAATCACAAGCACTGAAATTGAAACTGTGATTAAAAATCTTCCAACAAACAAAAGCCTGGGACCAGATGGCTTCATAGGCGAATTCTATCAAACATTTAGAGAAGAGCTAACACCTATCCTTCTCAAACTCTTCCAAAGTATAGCAGACGGAGGAACACTAGCAAATTCATTCTACAAGGCCACCATCACCCTGACACCAAAAGCACACAAAGATGTCACAGAAAAAGAAAACTACAGGACAGTATCACTGATGAACGTAGATGTAAAAATTCTCAACAAAATACTAGCAAACAGAATCCAACAGCATATTAAAAGGATCATACACCATGATCAACTGGAGTTTATCCCAGGAATGCAAGGATTCTTCAATACATGCAAATCAATCAATGTGATACACCATCTTAACAAATTGAAGGAGAAAAACCATATGATCATCTCAATAGATGCAGAAAAAGCTGTTGACAAAATTCAACACCCATTTATGATAAAAACTCTCCAGAAAGTAGGCATAGAGGGAACTTACCTCAACATAATAAAGGCCATATGTGACAAACCCACAGCCAACGTCATTCTCAATGGTGAAAAACTGAAACCATTTCCTCTAAGATCAGGAACAAGATAAGGTTGCCCACTCTCACCACTATTATTTAACATAGTTTTGGAAGTTTTAGCCACAGCAATCAGAGAAGAAAAAGAAATAAAAGGAATCCAAATCAGAAAACAAGAAGTAAAACTCACTGTTCGCAGATGACGTGATACTATACATAGAGAATCCTAAAGATGCTACCAGAAAACTACTAGAGCTAATCAATGAATTTGGTAAAGTAGTAGGATACAAAATTAATGCACAGAAATCTCTTGCATTACTATACACTAATGATGAAAAATCTGAAAGAGAAATTAAGGAAACACTCTCATTTACCACTGCAACAAAGAAAATAAAATACCTAGGGATACACCTACCTAAGGAGACAAAAGACCTGTATGCAGAAATCTATAAGACACTGATGAAAGAAATTAAAGACAATATAAACAGATGGAAAGATATGCCACGTTCTTGGACTGGAAGAATCAACATTGTGAAAATGACTATACTATCCAAAGTAATCTACAGATACAATGCAATCCTTATCAAACTACCAGTAGTTTTTCACAGAACTAGAACAAAATATTTCACAATTTGTATGGAAACACCAAAGACCCCGAGTAGCCAAAGCAATCTTAAGAAAGAAAAACAGAGCTGGAGGAATCAGGCTCCCTGACTTCAGACTATACTACAAAGCTACAGTAATCAAGACAGTAAGGTACTGGCACAAAAACAGACACATAGATCAATGGAACAGGAGAGAGAGCCCAGAGATAAACCCATGCACATATAGTCACCTTACCTCTGATAAAGGAGGCAAGAATATACAATGGAGAAAAGACAGCCTCTTCAATAAGTGGTGCTGGGAAAACTGGACAGCTACATGTAAAAGAATGAAATTAGAACACTCCCTAACACCAAACACAAAAATAAACTCAAAATGGATTAAAGACCTAAATGTAAGGCCAGACACTGTCAAACTCTTAGAGGAAAACACAGGCAGAACACTCTATGACATAAATCACAGCAAGATTCTTTTTGACCCTCCTCCTAGAGAAAGGGAAATAAAAACAAAAATAAACAAATGGGACCTAATGAAACTTCAAAGCCTTTGCACAGCAAAGGAAACCAAAACAAAATGAAAAGACAACCCTCAGAATGGGAAACATATTTGCAAATGAAGCAACTGACAAAGGATTAATCTCCAAAATATACAAGCAGCTCATGCAGCTCAATATCAAAAACACAAACAACCCAATCCAAAAATGGGCAGAAGACCTAAACAGACATATCTCCAAGGAAGATATACAGGTTGCCAACAAACACATGAAAGGATGCTCAACATCACTAATCATTAGAGAAATGCAGATCAGAACTACAATGAGGTATCACCTCACACCAGTCAGAATGGCCATCATCAAAAAATCTACAGACAATAAATTTTGGAGAGGGTTTGGAGAAAAGGGAACCCTCTTGCACTGTTGGTGGGAATGTAAATTGATACAGCAACTATGGAGTACAGCATGGAGGTTCCTTCAAAAACTAAACATAGAACTACCATATGACCCAGCAATCCCACTACTGGGCATATACCCTGAGAAAATCATAATTCAAAAAAGAGTCATGTACCAAAATGTTCATTGCAGCTCTATTTACAGTAGCCAGGACATGGAAACAACCTAAGTGTCCATCGACAGATGAATGGATAAAGAAGATGTGGCACATATATACAATGGAATATTACTCAGCCATAAAAAGAAACGAAATTGAGTTATTTGTTGGGGGGGGGGATGGACCTAGAGTCTGCCATACAGAGTGAAGTAAGTCAGAAAGAGAAAAACAAATACCGTATGCTAACACATATATATGGAATCTAAAAAAAAAAACGTTCTGAAGAACCTAAGGGCAGGACAGGAATAATGACGCAGATGTAGAGAATGGACTTGAGGACATGGGGACGGGGAAGGGTAAGATTGGATGAAGGGAGACAGCAGCACTGACATATATACACTACCAAATGTAAATCAGATAGCTAGTGGGAAGCAGCCTCATGGCACAGGGAGATCAGCTCAGTGCATGGGATAGGGAGGGTGGGAGGGAGACGCAAGAGAGAGGGGATATGGGGATATATGTATACATATAGCTGATTCACTTTGTTAGACAGCAGAAACTAACACAACAATGTAAAGCAATTATACGCCAATAAAGATGTTAAAAAAAAATCAAAAAATTCAAAAAGAAAATTGTTAAAGGCCTATTCCAGATAAGACACACTCCATCATTCCCATTTTGGATATGAGTTTTACCCATTGAGAATTTAATCAATAAATACATATGTAAGCATTTGTAGTACCAGCAAAGGAGAGATTTTAAGTTATAACTCTTGTCCTCTCTCCAAGTAAACAGAAAATAAAGAAATAGATAATCTACTCATTTGTGTACATGAAGATTAAATTCTTACCCCTTCCCTCATACAAATGAGCCTCTATTCTATATTTAAATTTCTTTGGAGAAATAGATTGCTGGTTTTTTGTTTTTTTGTTTTTTTTTTTTTTTGATTGCCTTGATCACCAAAGGTTTTTCATTGGAACTCGAATTCCATGGTTGCCCTTTATTCCTTGATAAAGAAAAAGGAAAGAAATAAAACTTTTGTATTTTACCTCCATAGCTTGTATTTACCTTTATTTACCATAATATTTTTTAGTAGATGGGATGCTCAGAGCTTAGCAGAATACATCTACAAACTATTATTAGACTTTGTATTTAATTTTGAGCCTTGAGTTCATTCACTGCTCTATGTGACATTTTAAAAACCCGAGCAAACAGTATTATTCTTGGAAAAGAAAAGCCCTTTCTCAATAGATTTAGCATTTAGAAACAATATTGAATCGATTTGAATCAGAAAATTGTCTCTGAAAACCTGAAATGAATATAAACATTAGGAAGATGATCTCACCTCTTATTTCCTGCCGCTGTTCTTGTACTATTTCTTTTGAAAGTGGTCCTTAAATATTCACTCAAGCCCTGTATATGATCGGATCCGTCCCAAAGCCTCAGTTTGCTTTGGTTTTGTTAGCGCCCAGGCTTACTGCACTCCACAGTTCAGATCTATGCAAGACTCCTCCACCCTGGGGTAGAACCCTGTTAATAAGAAGTGTGTTATAATCATCCTACCAGACACTGTCATCTCATATGTCAAGATCATTTATATATTTTACTACTATTTCTTCACCCCCCGCAAAAGAAAATGGTGCTTTTAGGTGAATAAAGCTCTCCTGCCTTACCCTGCAGGCAGAATTCTTACATTCCTTGAGGTGACAAAGGTTCATATCCCTTTCTGCCCTGAGGAGAAAAAAAGACTAAGATGCATCATTAATCATGCAAACTGTCTACTGCAACAGTGCCAAGAAAATGATCATTCCTATACCAACCATCAATATTCCTGACACCTGTCTAAAAACTCAGATCATGCATATCCATCTGCCTTTAGAGAAGTGTCAATGAGCAAACTTCCCTTCACTATTTTTAGGGTCATGTTAAAATTATTCATCACCTGCCTGTCAGTTCCTCCAATTTGTCATATTATCCCGATGTACCAATGTCTATTATTGGTCATTCCCCTTCTGCTAGAGCATTAGGGTGTAGGATGTTTTTGAAACTGTCAAATATATAAGAGGCAGTGGAATCCTACAGTTAGGCCAGAGTTCTCACCAAGAAATTTCTTTGCTCAATGTCCCCTTATGCTTAATGGGAAATGAAGATGTTTGGGGTTCTTGTGTCTACTTCAAGTTCCACTTCAATCTAATTTCCGGTAAATGAATTCTGGTTTCTAATGACTTTCATTATAAACTCCACAGTTATTTCTCTCTTGGGAAATGATTCCAAGAGGTTAAAACACATCTTACAAAGGAAAGAAACCTTTTAAAATTAAGGGGTTAAAGAAAAGCTGTTCTGATAAAACTGTCAACACTCAAATGCCTAGGAATATTATGTTCTATACAAAATTTAAAATTAAATAGACATTTGGGTAGGAAAATATGATCCAGCACCAGAAACTTAAACAATATGATGGTACATCTCATCTATTATTCTCAGTATAAAAGCCATAATCCCTAAAACTAGCTAAGTCAAATTTTTCACTGATCTCAAATCATTTTAACATTTCTATTTTACATCTAACTCAATTTTAAACCTAGTATAACTCTTTCTCCACTCTCTTTGACTTTTTTTTCCTTTTCCCTGTTTCCATTGTCTTCTGCTAACACCTGTGAAATGGGTTACAGTATCTTTAAATAACAGAGCTATTTCCATGTAGGTGGGAAAATCCCGGAAATGGGATTTAAGGCACCTGTGATTTTCTAGTCATTGCACTAATGTGCACTGGGCATTAATCCCCAGGGAGACCTGTGTTAGGTCCTGGATTTGACCATAACCTCCTTGAGCGTTAGTTTGCTTATCTATAAATCATGGGCCTTGAATAGATGATCTCAAAGTCTGTTCCAGATAACCATCTCTTTGATTACTTTAGACAGTGATGACATATAAAGTCACAGACTAAAGAGCTCAGTCTGTGAGTCCAGTGAATTTCCCCAGAATCTGCCTAAATATGTTAAAATCCTGAAAACGATTAGGAAATTAGCAGAGTGCCTCTTCAGAACCATTCTTACTATGGTCAGCATTGTTGTCCGAACTCATCAAAATGGTAAGTTCTAAGCCTAGAAAAGTGCCAGTTATTTTCAGACACTATCAAGTGATATGAATTTAACTGTGACATCTGTGAAAGGTTCTCGGGCTGTGGAATCCAGGACTTCAAAGTCACAGATGTGACAGAACAACCCAAGACCCCAAAAATCTATTCACCTGGAAGGTGCAGTGCAGAATTTTAATTAGTGAACTTTTTATGAAAATTGATCAATTTCTCACTGATCCTGTTTTGTTTGTTTTGACTTTTTATAAATAAGAGAATTCAGAGGCAAACTACACCTAAGCCTCTCTCTCACTTGAAATTCAGAGAGCCATGTTACTCTAACAAGCACTCTTATACTAAATGACGATTATTCAAATAACTTTTTACAGTAAATAGAAAATAAAGGATTCAGAGTGCTTAAGTAGACATAAAATAATAGAAAATAGTAGAAAAATAGATTTATTTTTCAATACTTTGTGTCATGCATTATATACCTGTATACCACATGTTGTCATATCTCCTCACAACCTGCCTGGGGAGAGAGGTATCATGAGTCCTTTCTAGAAATGAAGCATGTATAGCTCAGAGATGCTGATGTAATAGAGACTCAAGCTGATGGAGTGACTATGACTGGCAATAAGGGAAGTCAGAGGTGTTACAGACAAGTTGGTGCTTACATTGGTGGGAAGAGAAAAGAGCATTATAAACATAAGGAACAGCATTTGAAAAGGCAAAAAGGCTTTGATAAACAGGCATTTTGTAGGGAATGGCCAATAGTCTAGAATGTCTGAAGCATAGGGTGAGGAAGGGGAACAAAGGTGCTAAAATGGGAATGGCGATGTGGAGCTTCAATCAGGAGTCTTTCAAGGAAAGTTGAAATTTACCCTCTGCTCAGTAGGGAGCCATTGAGGTATCTTAAATGATTGATGTCATATTGTTTTATTAAAAAAAAAAAAACAAACCTGGCAGCAAAGTAAAGAATAGGCTAGAGAGGGAAGGAACATTAGGCAAAATGAGTTAGGAGAACGTGGTGTTAACATGGCGTTAACCAGAGAACAATGAAGCGTGAATGCCATTGACGGTGCTGGCAGCAGAGAGGGAGAAAGAGATTAGGGGTGGATTTAGGAGCTAAAAGGTTATCGGACTTGCCAACTGACTGGATATGAGTGTCAAGAGAAGGGGAGAATCAAGAAAAATGTGAAGTTTTTTTTGCTTGGCTGCCTAGATGAATGATAGTTCCATTCTCTAAGAGAGGGAAAACAGTACGAAGAAGAACAGATTTGGGGGCAAAATATTGAGTCATTTTTCACCTGTTTTATTCGAGGACCTTACATAGAGATGAACACATGGGGCTAGAGGTCTGGAGAGAAGTGGAATGAAAATAATGATGTGCTCATCCTCAAACAGAAGCTGAGGTTTGGGGTGTCAGGGAACTCAGGTGAGGGAAAAGCAAAGACAACCAAGAATAAATCCCTGGGGAACAGTGGGGGCCCATAACAAGGAGCCCTGGAAGCAAATGGAAAGTATGGAAACACTCAGTAGCTTCTCTCCTTTGCTCCCTTCCTCCATTCCTTCCTTCCTTCCTTCTTTATGTTTCTTAAAACTAATGTCAAAGAAAGGGTCATTTCACTCTCAGAGTTGTATTTTAAAATGCCCTTCCTGTTGCAAACTTATTTTTCTGTATAATTATGTTTAAAGCTTACTATTTAGCCTTAGCTTTTCCTGTGCTCTTAAAGATGTGTGTCTCTGGGCTTCCCTGGTGGCACAGTGGTTGAGAGTCCGCCTGCCGATGCAGGGGACGCGGGTTCGTGCCCCGGTCTGGGAGGATCCCACATGCCGCGGAGCGGCTGGGCCCGTGAGCCATGGCCGCTGAGCCTGCGCGTCCGGAGGCTGTGCTCCACAATGGGAGAGGCCACAACAGTGAGAGAGGCCTGCGTACCGCAAAGAAAAAAAAACAAAAAACGTGTGTCCCTGTTCTCTTCCTCTGGTAGGACCCTTCATATCTTTCAAGAGAAAGCCTTCCTGACCACTCTACTTAACGTCCACTCGCAGCCCATGCACTCTCTCCACCAATAGTGTTTGATTTTCCTCACAGTATTGAATGAGAACAGAATTTTTTTAATATACTCTTGTTTTTACCTTTTTATTCTCTATCTTCTTTTGTACTTCACGAGGGCAGGGAGTTTGTCTTGTTCCCCATTATAAACGCAGCACCTGGAAAAAATGCCTGGTATATAGTAGACACTTAGTAATTATTTGTTGAATAAATGAATTAGGCTAATAGTCACCTCTCTAGAAACCAAACTATATGAATTTTTAAAGGACCCTCCATGTCAAATTAATGCCACTTTTGTTTTCCTCTTAAGAAATTTTGACCATAATAATATTTTTTATCGTTTTGTAAAAGTTTTAGCACAAAGCCACAGAAACCGAAGGTGAATCTCTCTCTCTCTGTCTCTCTCTGTCTCTCTCTCTCCTTATGTGTGTGTGTGTGTGTATGTGTATGTGTATGTATATATATTTTTTCACCCCTAAAAAATAGATTCCGGCTTGAGGGTTTCATTTTTTATCTCTATTGGGCATTTAAAAAACATTTTAAGGAAAGACCTGTATAGAAAATATAATTCTAAACATTGCTTTGGAAGTAATAGCAGAGTCTGTTTACTAAAAGGGGAAGAAAGAGACCTTCATATGCAAATGTATGGCATTTGAAAATGTCATATAGCTATATCTACATATAAATAAGCTGCTCTCTGAATTCCAGGGAAGGGAGACTTCGTGTAGCATTAGCCAATTTCTAAATCAAAATAAACTGATAGAGTAGCAGTGAGTCAAGACATGTAAGAACACATCTTTACTACCTCTTAATACAGCTGTGGCACTCCAGGTTAAAGACCACCTGGCCAAAATGAAATCAAATCCCACAGTACTTGAATGGTAATGGATATGAACCAGTAGAAAAGGGATTCACAGATCAAAAAGATGACAACTTCCTGTCAAGTGTTTGCTTCCTTCTAAATGTGGACATGCAATCAAGGATCTCATAATGTCTTCTATACTTAACCTCTATATCAGGATTGTTTTTTATGTGAGGTTCTGAAGGTTGGACTAAAAAAGAAAAGACTTAATTTTTACCTCTTTCCTTTTTCATATTTGTTCTTTTGCCTTGGTACAGGATGGTCACCTTGGGAAAATTCTTCTGGTAAACTATAGTATGTAAATTATCAGATGGGGATGAATAACTGAACTATCCTTGCAGAACACCAGGGTACTATCCTACAAATTACGTTTTTCCTACACTGGTTTGGTGCTTTTAGCTTCTGGAGGAGTTAATTAGCCTCACCTGAATAGCAGCCCATTCCTGGGCACCAGGTTTCCTAAGTATTATTTTTACAATAAGCCATTTGCTCCTTTCCAAGTTGAGACTGTGGAATTCACCACAGGAAAAAATTAATCAATTATTTTATGCCACTTTTACTGGCCATTTCGTGGAGCTGGTGTGGGAGTTGTGTTTCCCTAGCAGGAGGAACTATCTGCAATCTGTCAGGTAGCACCTGCACCACAGTTTTGTCTTGGGTATTAAAAAGCACAACAAAGCCCTCATCCTAGCACAGCATGTTTATAAAGAAGCTGGGGCTAAGAGGATAAGCTTCTAGAATGATAACTGAAAAGAAAAACTTGAATTTGAGAAAAAAAAGAAATTATAATAGGCTTAAGGTATCAATGGGGAAGAAAAAATGGAAAATCCAATAGTCAAAGGAAACCAAGAAATGGGAATGGTCTTCAGATGGATAATATAATTGCTACCTCTTACTGAATATAACTGAATGCTTGGCACTTCATCAGTGCTTTTCTGTGAAATGACCCTTCAGTAAAAGAATTATTTTCACCATTGTAAACAAATTTAGGCTAAGAAAGTTTAAGCAATTCTCCCAAGGTCACATAGCTATTAAGAAGACGAGAATAAAAAAAAAGAAGATGAGAATATGTGTAAACTGGTATCTCTTTGACCACAAAGCTGCCTGATCTCTTTCCATTATACCAGCCTGCCTCTTGATACATAGAATAATAGGGGAAAAGGTAGCAGGATAAATGTTGGTTACATTTGAAACTATACATCAGTGTCTTGTGGAGGATATTAAAGGAAACAGAAGCAAATCCCTAATGAGGATTAAAAATATCGTATCAAAGAACATGTTCAGAAAACTAAAAAAGGAAAAAGAAGTTGAGAAAATTTTGTTGACTTTTTGCTAAAATATGCTGATGTGGAGATATTTATGTTTTTCTGAACATCTGGTGGATATTAGTATGTTTTTATTCACAATCTTCTGTTATTAATGATAAAGGGAAGCTGAGTAATTATGATATACTGCCACAATGAATGAATATCATGCATTTTTCCAGTGTATTACAGAATGTCATTATTCCTTCAAACATAAAAACATAAAGCTATTTTTAAAGAGGAATATGGATGTTATCCTATTGTAACAAACTTGTTTCCATCAGAATAGACCGAGTCAGCAACTGTTGTATCTACGAGATAAGAATACCTTTCAAGTCATAAGATTTGTTGTTATTAATAAGTGACTTAAATTACACTTTAACATTGCCTTAAGTTTGAGAAATAAACTAAACCTGATATATATTTGCTTTGCCAAGAGAGAATTCCATTCTTTTACAAGAGGTCATGGAAAAGAGATTCTTTTATTAGAGATAGAGACACCATGGTTTCTGTCCCCTTGGTAGATTGTTAAAACAAAGTGTATCTTTACGGACCCTATAATCCTTCCCTCTGGCTTTTTTCAAGGGCTCTTCAGCCACCCAGGATTCTTGCAAGAATTCACTACTGAATATAACTGAATCTCTTCCATAAGATGCCAGCAATGATACATACTCAAAGGCTAGATAAGGCAAAAGGCTAGATAAGGCAAGCATGGCATGGATCTGCTGGTCCTGTTGGAGAGGGAGCCTCCCCATGAGTGGGGGCACTTCACATATTTGCATGTGCCAGTGAGTGTGTGCCAACTTGGTACAACAGCTTTTACTGCATGTACTACGCTCCTTAGTCTATGCCCTCTACCCTCATTTCCCTCACTCTCAATGCTCCAGAAACTGACAGCTCCCCTACAAGCCATGCTCTAGCTCTCATCTGACTTTTTGTATATATTATTCCAACATGGGATACTCATTCTTCTTTCATTTGTCTAATTCTTGTTCATCCTTCATGTTTCAGCTTAGATATCCTTCTGGGAATGACGATGATCGTAACCGTCACTTGCATTTATTAAGCATTTACTATGTGCCAGGCACTGTGCTAAATAAATGCTTCTTTACACTTAAAATCTCATTTACTTATTACACATATTAGTTTAAAACAGCTATAATTTATTGGGTACTTACTGTGTGCCAGACATTGTTATAAATGTTTTACCAACATGCATAAAGGTTAAATAACTTGGCTGTGGTTACAGAGTTGGAGGGTGGAAAAAAACAGAATTGAACCCAGACAGCCAAGCTCCCAAGCCTGTGATCTTATTGCCTCACAAGTGTTAACAGGTAGTACCGTTATTTCAACCATTTTAAAATTGGGGAGATGGAGCCCATTCCCTCCCCACTTTCACCCTGGAGTCCAGACATTTCTGTGTGCTCTTCGGCCCCTATCTTTACCCAGTTATCACATCGCTTTGTGTTAGCCTGTTTGCTTTTCTGTTTCCTTCTTTTTCAGTGAGGAAACAGAAGCCTTGAAGAGTTAAGTAATTTGCCAGAAAAAGTTAATAATACTAAATGGCTGGGCTGAGATTGAGCTTGGCTCTCTCTTCCAAAGTCTGCTTTTTTCCCTCTGCCGAACGATCTCTTATAAACGTGAGCCAGAGCATTTCTTGGCGGACATGCATTTCCATGAAAACGAAAACAAACTGACCCAAAAGGACACAGAGATTATTTATTTCTAGGTCTATTGTTCCATTCTTGTTTAGTTCCTTTAGATTTGTTTGCAAGCATGACTATGAGGACATGTGATGATAATATCTAATTAAAACTAAAGCATTTATTAAGTGCTTATTTGCTAGCTATTGTTCAGAGGATTTTATATGGATATTTTCATTTATTCCTCACTATAACCCCATGATGCAAATACTCAATCATCCCCATTTTACAGATGAGGAAACTGATGCACAGAAGGGTTTTATGAGTTGCTCTAAATCCCACAGCTGGTAGGTGGAGGAGCTAGATTTGGAACTCAACTTGACACATGGGTAGGAGAAACGAGATTCTTTTCAGTGTTACCAAAAATTCACTGTCGATTACCACAACGATTCGACTCATATAACATATAAATTGTGTATTACGAGACTAATAGAAAACATGCCTTACGTTCACTACCCCTCAGAGAGTACTGAGAAATAATTAGAGAATGAGAGAGAAATGATTGGGCCTAAAGCACTTCATGCTCATATTTTGCTCCTAATTCCTCTGGAATGACCGAGCTCAAAAAGATGATAAAGGGCTTGGATGGGGCCAACTTTTGTTAGCAGAAAGACAGATGGGGTCTTGAGACTCGGCAAAGCTATTCCTCTGCTAGGCATACTTCATCTTCTCTATATAAACTGATCTCCATTAATTCGTATGGAAGACTCATTGTTCCAAGTCTCAGATGAAGATTCCTACATCATATGAGCTTAAGCCTGGCACGGTTCTGAAAGGACAGGCTTGTCACCTCTAGCCACAAACAGGACATGGTAGTAGTTGCTTCCAGTGACCCAAGACCAATAAAAAAATAGAAATATGAAAGGAGGTCTGGCCCTCAAAAACAATTAGCCCATTCCTGTTACTGCCAACTATGATAGAAAAGATTGTGGCGTTCCAAAGTCATGGAAATCCACTCAGTCAAGTGGATTTCTTTGACTTTCTCAGTCAAGTCAAATCGACTCTCTCAGAACTGGAGAAACTGTTTCTTAAAAACCATATGACGACATAAAGATGATGGTGAATATTTAAAAGAGTTTCAATAGGCTGAGGGAAGATTTCACATTTTTACTATGAGAGATTGTTAATAAGTGATAAACAGCTTTGAATGTACACAATCTACACTGAACAAGAATAAAATCTTAAATTCAAAGACCTAACCATTCCTTTTGTAAGCTTCTCCCCATCCAAAAAAAAAAATCACTTGATGACCTTTATTTTTCAATTAGTGTATTTTTTCTGGTAAAAATAGAACATATTTATTATAGAAAATTCTCTCTACTACCTAGAAATAATCAGTGTCATTATCACTGTCAAAATTGGGGTGAATCTCTTTCCAGTTTTTTATATTTTCCACACATTATATATTTTAGTATCTTACTCATTTTTCTATGTCATCAAAACTCTTCATAATTTTTTCTAGTTGAATAATATTTTATCATCTAATTGCACCACAATTTATTTAACTATATTATAGTATTGCTGAAAATTTAGGTAGTCTCTCAGTTTTCACTTTTATAGAGGATGTTGCAATTGATTTATTGATGAGTCTTTGTCTGCTTCTGAGGCTCTAGATATGTAATACCATATTAGTTTTTCAATGTTTGTACCATTTTCTCTCCCACTGATGATATTTCAAATTCTTGTCTCTGTACCATCTATCCCTGGCCCAATCTAACATAAGATGTAGATTTCCAATGATTATAGCTTCTCTCCAGATAGACTAACTGGCCTCCTTATAGGGTACCATGCTGAACAATTTAACTGTCCTGCTATCTGAGATTAGCTTTTAGACATGACCTGATATGAAGCTTACAAAATGAATGCCCTATACATGGTCCAATCTAAGGACACAGACCCAAACAATACATGTAGTAAAAAGCCTGGAAGTAAATAAATTAAACGTTGATAGTAGTTTTGTTGAGGGTGTAAACAATGAGGTCTTTCTATGCTTTTTCTACTTTCTATATTTTCTACTATTCTTAAATCAATGTGAAATTGCTTTTATAATGAAAATACCCAATATACTTTATTTTTAAGGAAAAAAAGTATAGAACTAAGCAATTTAGCCCTCTCAAAAAATACACATTCTTCACATTGAATGATACAGTTTCCTATTAGTAAGTGAAACACCTATGGTCACAACTATACCTACAAATTCAAGTGAAGGAGGAAGGTAATCATAGGGATGTCTCCAGGCAAAAAACATTTCTGTCTCAATTATCTGTATCTTTCAGACAAAATTGTTTTCTGGTCTGGAATTATCCAGATGACTGCCTCTTTCATTTGTCCCCTTAACTCTATATGTACAAGTCTAAGACAATTCTTTACCATTAAAAAATTGTGAAGAAAACACCAGATTAAAAAGGAGAACACACAGAAAAACTGGTTGTGGGTATATGAGAATTCTCTGTATTCTCTTTGTAGCTTTTCTATAAACTATTCTAACATTTTAAAAATTACTTTAAAATGAAAACACATGGTTTCTGGAGCTATCTTTCTGCCCTTGACCCACTGTATGACATTAGGGAATAATTGAATATTTCTGGCCTCCACACTCTAATATATCAAGGAAAAAAATACACACCACACCATACACACATACACACACACAGACAGACACACATACACACACACACACACATTTATATGTTGAACTTACCTAACATTTAGGGATGTTGCAGTCTCAAGTAAAATAATAGCTACAAAAAAACTTTTTAAAATGTAAATCATTAAACAAATTAAAATAATAATGTAATTTAGTAATCCTTTGGCCTAAATAGAATTTATGTTACATAATGGAAATTGAAGAGAGCAAATCTACATGCTTCTTATCTTTAATAACTCTTATTTTCTTGTGATAACTTTTTCAAAAAGAGAGAAAAATGTTTTACTTAAAAGCATTCCTCACTGATGTTTCTTCGTAGTCTAATCTTTCCCTTTCATTTCATGATATTTCTAATCTTGCCTTTAAACTGACCTCTGCACATCCCTTGTAGACCATTATAAATGTCCTTCCTACTTTAGATATCATGTAGAAGACTTCCTTTTAATAATCATAAATTTGCTGAATATAGACATTTCACCCCGATCATTTTCCTACTAAACTATTGATTTCTTTCAGTTAATATCAATTCTATTGTAGAAATACCGAAACATAAACAGAGTTTTCAATGCAGTCTCAAAAATCAAAATCAGAGATCTGTCATGTTTATACATCAGAGCTTAATTGTTTTTCCTGCAGTCTTCCCCATTATACAAAATGGCACTACCATGTTCAAGCCAAAAACCTAGTCATCTTTGATCCATTCCTCTCATTTTGCAATACACAAACAAGTCACATTCAGTCCACCTCTAAGATATACGTGGAATAGAAGTATTTTTTTCTCTCTCCACTGCCACTGTAGTCCAAAACCTGGACACTCTTTCACCTACACTACTGTAATGGTCTCCTATTTGTTCTCCTTGCTTCCTCTGTTTTCCCTCAATGATCTGTTCTCCACACCAGTCAGATATACTTGAAAATATCCCAATGGGTTCTCATTGCGCTTCAAATTAAATCAATACTCCTTAGTGTGGCGTACAAAGTTCTACATGGTAATAAGGACTTCGCTGTTCTCTCCACTCCGTTTTAGCTCTCTCTTTACTTTCCTGGGAACCCTCTTCTCTAGGTACAAATGTTGGCTCCTGGAATGTCATTTTTTTACATTAGAGTCTTTTTCTGTATATAACACTCACTCAGAGGGCTCTTCACCTGGCCAACTTTTTCTCATCCTTCCTTCTTCAATACCCTTTCCTCACCTCTTTAAAACAGGTTGCCCACCCTAGTCTGCTATATCTTAACATCCTTTTTTCTCTGTAACATTTCTCATTTAGATGCTAGGTTTTTGTTTGTTTTTACTTTTTTATATTGTATTATGATGCGAATGACCTTTATGAGAGAAACTTTGACCCACCACTGTGCACTTTGTACCTGCAGTATTTGGCACACAGGAGGAGATCAGTCAATATTTTTTAAGTGAATGAATGAATTGATGAGCTAATTAGGTACAGTACAGGTAGGAGCAAGGACTAGTAAATTTTAAGACCTTATAAGAAAAAATGTGCTTCTTACCTTCTCTGGATCCAAAGGGCTACATGGTCACATACCAAGAGCCAGAAGTTGTGGGTTGATACTGACAGCATTCACTGCAGCAAAAGTGAGGGGCTTGTTTGAATCACCTATGTCGCACTCAACTCGCATCTCTGGATATAGCCATTTTGTGGTTTTTCTGTTTCAAAATAAATAGTTCCCTATAAGCCCCAATTCTAAGTGCCAGCTGTTATCCAGTGCCAGCTGGATAAACTAGGTGTTTGACGCTCTCCAAATTCAAATTTGTACACATTTTACAACCCCTATTGATTTCTTGAGTGGTTAACCAACCGTGTACTTGGGGAGTGTAAATTATACACTGGGAGCGTGTTAGACCTGTTAAAAGGTAAACTAACACTATGAGACCACAAAGTACCCCTTAGTTAATAACTAATTTCAAGTCGTAAATGCTGTCCAAGTGGAAAGAAACTGTTAAGACCTACGCCTCATCCTTAACTATTTCTAGAGCAGTTCTTGCACACAAAGTTATCACTGACTAGAAATGAAGGAAGTGCCAGAAGAAATCAATTATTCAAAACTGGGAAGAAAGGGGGCGGGGAGGGAGGGAGAGAGAGAATATTCATAGCTATTTAGAATACTTGAGGAATGAGTTGTCCTAGATTAAAAAGATTTGTACTTAACCAAGGGATAATGCTTTAACGATGAGGACATTTAATGTTCAAATTTTCTTAATGGAGTACTCTAAATTCCCATCCTTCTTAAACAAAAGATGCTAAACAAACTCCAGCGTTTTCTTAATGAGTCAGAATTCTATAATAGCATCAGTTATTCAAGAATTCTAAAAATGCAGATAGAGATAATGTGGGAGATTATACTCCAGATGTGACCTGGAATTTTGTTGAAAGGCCACTGATGTCAGTTTGCTTCTTGGTCATTTGCTTCTTTCTAATAAAGGTAAAAGGCAGCATCATTTGTTGTATGACAAAATAAACAATGTAAGATAACTGCCTTTCTTATAAGATGAATTAATAAATCAAAAATGAATGCAGCCCCTTTTATAAAGTTTCCCTAGCTTCTCAAAATTTCTTCTTTACTGTGGTTATTAGCATCTTTTGACACATCAGCACAGCACCTTGAAAATATAATTTCTGCGTTGCAAATGCAATGAATCATAGATCTTTCAATATATGCTTAAACTAAGGTGATCATATAATTTACCACCTTAACTAGGAAACTTTTGAGAGTGAAAGGAGGCACTATGAATCATTATGCTGGGAAAATAAACACAAACCAAGATTGTACAGGTCACATACTAGCTGAAGCCAATCTTTCAGCTCATTTTCATTAATTCCATATGGACTGTTAAAAAGTATATTTTATCAATGTGAGTGTTTGGTTGCTAAATAGTCATTATATTAGTTTGCTAAGGCTGCCATAAAAAATTACCACAAACTGGGTGACTTAAAACAACAGAAATTTATTATCTCACAGTTCTGGAGGGTAAAAGTCTGAAATTAAGGTGCTGGCAGGACCACAGTACCTCCACATTCTCAAAGAGAGAATCCTCCCTTGCCTCTTCCAGCTCTGGTGGCTCCTACATTCCTTGGTTTATAGCAGCGTAGTTCCAATTTCTGCCTCTACCTTCATCTGACCTTCATTGTGTGTCTTCATATGACCTTATAAGAATACTAGTCATTGGATTTAGGGCCCTCTCTAATCCTGTATGAAAGCATCTGAACTAATTATTTTCCAGTAAGCTTGCGCTCTGAGGTTCCAGACAGATGTGGAGTTTTTGGAGGACATTATTCAACCCAATGCGGTAACCAATAAAATATTCGGTTAATGTTTTACAAATAATCATTAGATAAAGATTTTACTGACGATAAAAAAACGTATAATACTGAACATGAAAAAGACTTGTTCATTGGTATTCTCATGTCTCTATAACAGGTTAAACAGAGAGACCACACGGAAATCTATGATGGATTATCACATCATCAAAAGTTTTATCTTAGAAAGCAATACCACCTTTAATAACAATCTTATTCTGCTTAAATACAAAGATACTTGATTCATAGACATGTATTAAATATCATCAAAACAGAATAACTTTCAACACCACGAAACTGTTCCGAGGTTATGCTATGTTCAGAAATTACTTCTTAGGAAAAACTACAAAATTCTGTCTTAGAGGTTGACTCTGTGACTTTTTCAATATCAATTTTATCTAGAATGCTTATTTAAAATGTCAAAGCAACTTTCAGAAATACTCATAGCATAATCAGCTGCATTTGTTTCTTAAAATTGTTTCATCTTATCCTTGAATATTAGAAGAGATGGTATACCTTCTAACGTTCTCAATGAGAATCAACTACATTAATTTGGTCAGGTACCAACATACGGCAGTACTCCAAATTTGTAAATGAATCTAAATCTACGCTGTAGGTTTTCTAACTGTCCTTTTTGGGCCATGACATCATACAGGAGAAATGTGCAAACCCATCAACCCATCAATTGCCTATACTTGCTCTTTCAAGTCATTTATAGATATCTTTTTTTAATGGTTAGCAACACATTTTTGCCCTCCAGCCTTTTGCCTTTCACTGAATAAGCCTGAAGTGCATAGCAAATATAGCTTTTACCTCTGCATCTAATTCTGTCACGCTGAATATATACACTCTACTGCGTCGACTACAGTTCTCCACTGTATTGTACCTTACCTTGTCAGTTAAGGTAGGGATTGTCTGTCTCTCTAAGGACACATTACTGAAGTGCAGCTGGCTCTTTGATGCAACAACTAACAGGGACTAATCTTTTGAAAGCCACCACACCAAGGTACAGGCAGTTTCCAAATATATTGCCTATGCCTGTCATACTCATTTATTCATGCTACTTACTGAACGCCCACTTATTGCTACTTCTTGTTCTATACCCTAAAAATGTTACAGTAAATAATACAGTCTCTGCCGTAGGAGAAAGTATAATCTATTGCAACGTTTTCTTGTGTGCTCTGAATGGGTAACAGGTGTATAAACTCATTAATCTACTTTAGCAGTCAGGTGGCTTGAGTGGCTAGAGCCCCCAGGCCGATTGTCTCCTCTGTTTGCCTAAAACCAAATCTTATCCTTTTCTATGTGTGTGGTAATGTGAAAAATTTGGAGATGCTATGGTCTGATGCAATGTTTCTCAGAAAGGAGTCTGGTGGAATAGTCCCACAAAATGTTCCTAAAAGGGAGAGGGAAGTTTCCTAGACAAATGAGTTTAGGAACACTCCATAATGTGTGTCCTTTCTAGGCATCTCACAATGCAGGTTAGCCTTTTAAAGACTCTGAAAACAAGCCATAAAGAAATGCATATAGCTGTGTTTAATCCGCTCTTTCCCAAACTTATTTGACTATAGAATCCCTTTTTCCATGAAGCCTGCTCCAGAAGTAGCACTGCATTGACAGAGCTCCCCTTGGGAAACCCTGGTCTGGAGAGTATGTCCTTAAGGCCCACAATTTAAAAGAAAGGGTGGCTGTCTTGTCCTGCTCAAGGAGCTAAAGAGATGTCCCTCCCCAGCTGCCTACTCTTGTGCCGTCGACACCTGCTCTTTGTTGTAGCACCATCTCTCCCAGTTGTCACACTGCCACAAATGGTGACTAGGCTTCCATTTATTCCCTCTATTTGTCTTCTTTCCTGCTCCCACTGCTTCTCTTATAACTTTATCTTTTCTACAGACTAGCTGAATGTCTAAAGATACCACCAATGGACCAATGCTCCTTTACCCCCATCTGGAAATTGAACTAATCATAATCCTTGATATAATCTGCACCTTTCCTCAGCGGTGTTATTTGTTTCTATATCCAAGAGAAAGCTTCATTTGCTTTCACACAGAGAATTCTTGTTGCTATTCTGGTTAGTTGTCTAACAGAGCCATTAAAGAAGCCTAGAGATTTGTGAGAGTTGGTCTCAGGATACCTGGATTCTGACAACATTTAGAAGTCTCTTGCAGATGCTGGCATTTGTTGCAGGCAGACAGCGTATTCTTTGAGTGTTGTGTTCTCAAAAGGGGCCTAAAATAAAATAAAATAATAAAATGAAGTGTGGGCTTCCCTGGTGGCACAGTGGTTAAGAATCCGCCAATGCAGGGGACACGGGTTCGAGCCCTGGTCTGGGAAGATCCCACATGCCATGGAGCAACTAAGCCTGTGTGCCATCACGGCTGAGCCTGTGCTCTAGAGCCTGCGAGCCACAACTACTGAAGCACGTGCTCCGAGAACCCGTGCTCTGCAACAAGAGAAGCCACCACAATGAGAAGCCTATGCACCGCAATGAAGGGTAGCCCCCCGCTCGCCGCAACTAGAGAAAGCCAGCATGCAGCAACGAAGACCCAACACAGCCAAAAATAAATAAATAAAATAAATACATTTATAAAGAAAAATATGAGGTGTATTCTAAAATAAAATGAAGTGTTCAGGCTGACTACCAAGATCAAGGAAGGCTTGAGAGCTGAAGGCCCCTGATGACTTCTCATCACAATCAAGGTGGGTGTGGGAAGAGCAGCGCTGGGCAACCCAGTGCTCACACACTCCTGGACACAGAACAGCTGGCTGAGATCAGTCCTTTAAGAGAAGGAGCCGAGATAGACTTGGGACCATGAAGATGGAGCAGCGCCAGCGTAGTAATCAAGGGAAGGAAGCAGGAACCAGGGAACAGGAAAACCTAGCATTAGATGGCTAGAGACAGAGAGATGAGAAACGGCTAAGGTGGTGTCAAAAGTATTGTGATCCAAATCATCTGAATGTCAGAATTGCCTGGGGTACTTTTTTTTTTTTTTTTTTTTTTGTGGTACGCGGGCCTCTCACTGTTGTGGCCTCTCCCGTTGCAGAGCACAGGCTCCGGACGCGCAGGCTCAGCGGCCATGGCTCACGGGCCCAGCCGCTCCGTGGCATGTGGGATCTTCCTGGACTGGGGCACGAACCTGTGTCCCCTGCATCGGCAGGTGGACTCTCAACCACTGCGCCACCAGGGAAGCCCAAGAGCCCTAGTTTTGACCCCAGTTCTGCTTATCGATTGTGTAAATTTCTAAGACAAGTAATTAAACCTATTTGAGCTTCAGTTTCCTAATCTATATAAATGAGATTTTTATAAATGTACTTTGAAGGGCTATATTAAGGTATACATTTTTGTAATGTTAAATATTAACACAATGTTAGGCATGTTGTAGATTCTCCAGGAATTGCAGATTTATCATCCTGCCTTGAGAATCTGTTTTCTTGGCTGTGTTTAGAAGACAACACCAAATCATGTGGAAACAACCCATAGATACAGTACATTATGTATAGTACATAGCACAGGGCCAGACACATAGTAGGTACTCAAGAAATGTTCATATAATATATTACCAATTTTTTGGTCCTATCTACGTTATTAAAATCTTTAAAAATTTCTGCTGTGTTTCAGTGAATGTTCCAGCCTAAATCCTCCTCATTCTCTGTTGGCTAATAATTTCAAAGTCACAGAGGAAAACAAATGTGTCACCTGAGAAGGTTTATCTTAACTATTTATCCATTGCTGAATACGTAGCCTATAAGGGAGAAAATAGCTTGACTCACATAGCCCCGAAGGCAAAAGTGGACAGGATCTGAACCCTCTGTCACTTGTGTTGTCATTTTCAGCACTGTTACCCCAAGAAGCTCACTAAGAAAGGACACCCAGATTAGCCACTAAGCAAATAAGTTTGGCCAGAAATGCATAGGTTTAGTTCAAGACAAAAGAAAAAAGGGGAGGGGAGTATACCTGGCATAAAATGGCTTCCCATAAGTTTTTCTTTCTCTAAGGTTTACAGTAAACTTTGTCTATGAAGAGCAGCTTGGAAGAGAGCAGGGTTGCTTCAGCAAAAGCTCAGTGGGGAGAGCTGTAGCAAATTGCCCCAGATAAGCTTAAGGCAACTCCACCTCTGGACTCCTGAGAGGCTAATGATCCCTGCCTCTTCCCAAGGCCTGATGTTTACACAGTGTTGTCAAAGACATCTAAAGTTCCATAAAATACTATATTTCTAAAAGGTCTTCAAGCATAATCCTCTAAACCTATAGGAGTTACCCACTTGCTGAGAGTTAATAGGCTCTTGACTGAATGGTGAAGTTTGAAAAGGACCATTATAGGCAGAGTGCAGTTTCCCCCAGTTGCCTGTTCTCTTCACTATTTGGAGGGCTCCACCATCAGAAGCCAGCCAGGGCATTCCTAAGGCAGGGGACAGAGAAAATGGCTAAAGATCTGCTTGTTTTCCTCCTAATAATAAACAACTTCTTTTTATCTTGGAGGTCTAGAATTTCTGGCTACATCTATACGAATCTTGTGATGTCAAATTCTTCAATTTATTAAAATTGCTTTTGGATGTCGTAAGTTAAAATGGTACATACAAGTTTCTCTTCCAAGGTTTTACAGATTTCTCAGCTTTTATCCATGTAAATATATTACCAGTAGAAAATGAGATAATAAAAGCCCATGCAAGTAATCATCCAGTATTGTTGCATTTCAGTCACTCCAGTCCCCAAATTACTACGTCTATTTCAGATGCTGTTACTTTTTCCAATTTAAATTCAGGCAATTCTTGAATAATGCCATTAAGGTCTTGCCTGAGAATGCAGTAACACAAAAATTAGTTTTCTTCCATTGTATTTAATTTTATGTCCAATAAGAATATTTATATATGCAAGTGGTAATATGGATAATCACATTTCACATTTTATATTAGTGCCTGATCGATAGTACAATAAGAAAGAATTTCTCGGGCTTCCCTGGTGGCTCAGTGGTTGAGAGTCCGCCTGCTGATGCAGGGGACATGGGTTCATGCCCCGGTCTGGGAAGATCCCACATGACGCAGAGCGGCTGGGCCCGTGAGCCATGGCCGCTGAGCCTGCGCGTCCGGAGCCTGTGCTCCACAACGGGAGAGGCCACAACAGTGAGAGGCCCGCGTACTGAAAAAAAAAAAAAAAAAAAAAAAGAATTTCTCTGCATCCCCACGCATCCTGCTCCCAACCCATACCTCTGCCTAATTAGCAAAGTTCTGGGTCCAAATAGTTTCAATTACTCTTCTGAAAAAATAGGATAACGTTCAACTTGCAGAAGAAATGTAGCACTTGAAGGACTTGATCTCTATTTTGAAGGGTTTTCTTTTAAAATCTTTAACAGATAACTAGGAATATTGTGACTGGGCCTCTGCTCTCTACAGAACTTTAGAATTGATCTTGTCCTTAAATGCTTCCCCATCCGTTGTGCTAAGCTGTCACTTTCAGCTAGCATTCTCATTTGAGTCTCTGTCCTAGAGGCTTAAAAAAAGAGAGACTCTTCTCATCTACTCATCTGTGCCTTGAAGAAACTATGACAGCAGGTGAGGCTATTATAGAATTTGTTAAGTTGCAAGAACTCATATTGCATTACATTCAGGACCCATTCAATAGGAATGCTTTTCTGGTCTTTAAAAAACTTCGATTGCAATTCAAGCTAGATAGGAGGTTTTACTGCTACCTCATATGTTTATACCTGATAAGGACAGGAAATCATAAGAATTCTATATTTTCTTTGAAACCAACTCTAATCAACAATGGGACCATCATGACTTTACTTCTAAATTCATAATTTGTTTCTGTCCCAGGCACAATATAAATATAATGGAAAGAAAGACAGTTTTTCTAGTTGGTTAAATAAAATTATTTTCAAACTGCTTTAGCAATAGGGCAGTAAGCAGGAGAAATTACAGTAAAATCAAGTAATCATCAGTAGAGGAATATCTCAGTGCTGGAGTTTCCTTGTACTGTTATAAACATGAAAAATAGAAGTATTATATAAATACATCAAAAATGGAAATTTCATTTTGCAGAAAAAATGTGTCACATTTTGTGTGCCCACAGGAAAAGAGACTTGAAAAGATAATAAACCACACTGTACAACTCACATGCATGTACTCGTCAAGATAATTCATGATGCTAAAGCATAATGTTAAAAATTAAAGTAAGATCCACAAGCCTATTGTTCCCCACAAGGAAGACAACATGTAGTAAAGATCACTTTATGCTAGAGTGTCTGAATTACAGACCCAGTAAATATTTAAGATATTTTACACTCTTTAAAAAGTAAAATGTCCCCATAATTAAGGCAAAGTGATTTCCTTACCTAAATAATGTCCTTATTTCTCCACTTGTTTTTCCTAGGATATCAATAATATTTTGCAATAAATATTTATTCGTAATTTATTATAAGTAACTATTAAGAATAGAAATAAATATTACTCTTAAAATTCAAAGAACCTAGAGATCTGAAATAATCCAATCTACCATACAGTAACACTCTACAACATCTGAGAAATAGTAACACATATGAGAAGTTTTCACACCACCACAAACTCATCACTTCACTGTATAACTCATTCCCCTATTGAACAGTTCTGGTTGCTTAAAAATGTGCAGCGGAAATCTGCCTCCCTAAAGCATCCTCTAAATCCTGATGATACCTCTAGTTTAGGATCTTTCCAACTTACTCTAAAATCCTTACACAGAATCAGACTCCTCATGGGGAATCAGAGGCCTAAAGGATTTGTATATATATTCTAAAGAAAGGCCTGATTAAAGCAAGATAGGGCTGTCTCCAGAGAAATATCATCTGACCAGCCCCCAGATGTCCTCCCAGACTGTAATACACCATGGGTAGGATCTGGTCCTTTAGCCTATAGGTGCAGAAATTTGATTTTACAAACCCCAAGAATTCAGTGGGCTGAAGAAAGCTGACTTGTGCCCCCAAAATGCATGGAAACTCAGAACCAATCAATTCACTCAAATGAAATATATAAATGTCAAATGGATAAGATATCTAGGTGGTACTGTCAGAGCCAGCTACACAGAAGTCCAACTATTTTAAGACTAAAGAGCAGAGCATCAAAACAAGAGAAATGGGTTAACTGAGTATTTAATAGCATCAGACACTAATAATCTAGTGCAACCATCTTTGCAACTGGGCACTCTGGGTTTGCTAGTTCAAGTTGGCTTCTCAGGGCACAGCATCCCAGAGGGCACTTGAATAGATGACACAGCATGACATTCAGATGCTTCTTTTGCCAGATGCTAACCCTTATCCAAAGGGAAACATCCTTTCTTCAGATACAAGGATAATTTTAGTCAAATTTTACAGTCATATTTCTGCTTCAGTCGATAATGTGTTGCTTTGATAGATTAATTCTCTGAACGACATCTTGTTTCCAACTTTTTGGGAAGCAATCGGGGTAATGATAAACACGTGTTACACACACCCCACACTCTGGGCTATATTGATTTAAATATCTGAACTGCTATGCCTGGCTCTGCCCACTTTCTATTCCACTTCTCTTACTTGACTTGTGATTAAAGCAAGGTCTTGCCATTCGCCATTTCCTCTGTCTCTTCAGCTTGCTGTGTCTCTTTCCCTGAAAGCACCAGGATAGAAACAATACATATAGCTGTGCTTTAGAGTAGCCCACTTTTATAGCTATTGATTGGAATGTCGACTAGCAATGGGCATGCAGCCCTATTAGCTCTGCTGCAAGTAACTCAGATTATACCAGAAGTTGTTTCTTAAAAAAGTCAGGATCTCATTCAGAATAAACAATTGGTAAACATTTAAACAGGAAACTGGACAAGGATTTTAAACAAAGACACGAAGAGTTTCTACCATGATCACTCTCTGTCTTAGAAGAAAGAGCACAATCCTTACATTAAATCTTTTTTTAAATGGAGAACAGAGAAGTTGATGTCTAAATCGTCAACCACCAGAGAAAACATACAGACTTCCAGAGTATCATTTTTCTATGACTTTTTTTTTTTTTTCGGTATGCGGGCCTCTCACTGTTGTGGCCTCTCCCGTTGTGGAGCACAGGCTCCAGACGCGCAGGCCCAGCAGCCATGGCTCACGGGCCTAGCCGCTCCGCAGCATGTGGGATCTTCCCGAACCGGGGCACGAACCCGTGTCCCCTGCATCGGCAGGCGGACTCTCAACCGCTGCGCCACCAGGGAAGCCCCATTTTTCTATGATTTTAAATCATGAAATGCTTTGCTATTGCTTAAATACCTATGCATAAACATCAGGATCACAAATACCCATTATGGTCCATACACATATTTGGTTTGTATATTATATTTCTATGTTTCTACTCTTCTTAATATACTCAGATCTCATTTCTAAAACGTGTCTACTGCATTTACTAGAAGTGGTTATATATTCAGGTTTTCAATCAACTGGTTTGTTTGGATTGACTATAAATTTGTTGACATATATTGACGATTCCTCATTTTCTTGCCCAGGGTTCATTTCTTCTACTCATTTATTTTCAATCTCTCTAACTTTCTTATTTGACAGTATCCTACGAGCAGCATAGCAGAGCACTCCAAGTTCATAAGGAATGTGTAAACTAATTAGCAGATTTTATGATGGAAACTATTCCCCTCCCACATGATCATCCTGTCTGGATAATGAACTTTGTGAAAATATCCAGCTCTTACTACACTAAGGCAACAGTCTCACTCAAACAAGCTCCTATTCTGCCCTCGGACTTCAGTTCCTAATTGTGGACATGGTACAGATTCAGAAACAAAAACAGTATGGGGTGAGGGACAGAGTGAAAAATAAAATAGCCTTAAAAAATGGATTTTGAGTTAAGAAAATTCTTGATCTTCTTTTGCAACTGACAGAAGAATAGCCCTAATAAGATGTGTTTGAAAAATACTATGACTGAAATCACAGTGTATAAGTGAAATGTAGGGAAGTTACAGAAAATTCCCCTACATGCAGGTGTGCAGAAGCACTGAAGGGTTACTAACGAACACTAAACAGAAGTGTTGAATAGTTTGTTATGGGGAGAAGATCCAGAAATAAGAGTGAAAATCAGTGCTGGTTCATTACATCAGCAGTGAGGCTGGCAAACCCCACAGCTAAAGTCACCTTTCAATAGCAGGTGTGTGGTTTGTCCACTCTGGCTTGTAGCCCCCCAGCCAGGGCACAGAATGATCCCAGTCTTCATGGATTCATGAATGACCACAAGCCCTCTCAAGATGTATCTAAATACTGTGGTCGTTCTGCTTCTATTTTGGTCACATACTCCCATATTGGAAATTTTACCCCACACTATCCATTTCAGTTTTGGTGTGTTTGCTTACTGCAAGCAGTATTTCTTACCAAAAACACCGTAGTAGCTTGGAAGAATGGAAGAAACCAAAAGAGAAAGTTCTATACATTCTCAGTCTTTTCTATGGAAGCGGTTCTTTTCAGTTTAATAGTAATTATCAAAGTAGAAATATTATAATGCAAACAAAAGATCACCTAAATAGGTAAAAAGACATAGATATAAAACAAATGAATGATTTAAATGCCATCGCCAGTCTCTTCAGCAGCCTTATGATAAATCCTTTATGAATTTGGGTATGTAATTTGAAATATTACCCACCATACCGATGTGCATAAATATCCCTACACAAGAAAGCACTTAACATATTTAACAATTTACTTCAAACTTTAATGTTTTTCAGATGACAACCTAGATCTTAAAATGTATAGATATTTTATAGCCTTGCTTAAACATAAATAATACATTTGTCTAATTCACTAATACCAAAGGTACATTTTTTTTCTCATGATAAATATAGTCATCATCCATGACTGCCAGTAAAAATTATAAGGATGTACCATAATAAAAAAAACTATACCCCTATGTGGAAATGATAGGATGTAATCTGTTTCATAAAAATAGTAATTTATTCTCAATCTTCCATCACTGGGAGAACGCATTACTGCTGACCAATTACTGTGGTCTTGAAAAGTATCTTTAGATTGAAGTCAAGAGAGTTATATTTCTCATGCGTTTAGGGAAGAATTTTAAAGTATATCAGGTCTCAGATTATAGAAGAAACTCAAAAAAGGCAAAACTTTATGTTATAAAATGAACATATAAAGAATCCAAAGACTACTTAGAGATGGCATTACAAATGAGAAGCAAATGTAATTAGACTAACAGAGGTCAGAAAAAAATTTAATATCTTTATAGAAACACGAGAAAACAAAACTTGTTAATGACAGAAGAAAGGGTTCATTTTAGAACACAAGCTTTTTTCTTTACCATAAGTTTAAGTTTCACATGACATTGTTAAATAGGCCAAATATTATGAATTAGAATACACTCATAGCATTCAGTATGTACTGTGTTAGTATCTACATAAGTGATTCTGAAATAACATTTGCTCTTTCAATAGCATTATTTAGGCAATAAAAAAATGTATGGGTGCTAGGAAAATTCATGTTCACAGTAGATGAATAAAGCCCGAAAGAATACATTTGTTGAAATTTGCATTTGGTTTTGGAAAACTTCTGTTTAACAATTGAACATGGGCATTTTTTTTTTTTTAAGCTCTCACATGGAGAGAGTATCAACGTATTAAAGCAATTTACTTTTAGGGACATTATGCTGGGCTTTGAAATTCAAAAAATAGGATATTTCTTCTTGAATTATTTTATGATCAATGTACAGTGTCTACACAAGGAAAATTAAAGCTGTCTGACAACTCATAGAAACATCACTGGTTCTTAAAGATGTAGGAAATTACATAAAAGCATGAAAAGTACTGGGTAATTTTGCAGTTTCATCTCTAAACACAATTGTAAAGACATCTGTCTTTCAATTCTTTCTCCCTCTTTCTTCTGAAGCATGGCCTTTTAATTCTTGCCCTTTTAAATATTTTTGCCTACTGTAGCTTTGCTTCTTAATGTACTGGTTGATCTTACCAGGCTAAGAAAGTATTTACAGGGGATGTTGCTTTTATCTGTATTCACAGAGAATGCTAACAAATTAGAGGAAAGTGCCAGAGAACACCACATACCTTGCCCAGAACATTACAATGGCTTCTGCATGCACGGGAAGTGTGAACATTCTATCAATATGCAGGAGCCATCTTGCAGGTAATGTTTTCACCCTTTAACTTTTAAATGTATAAAGTAAAAATATAGAAACTAAATTCTGGATGTTTACAGAGAATTGGATGGCATTCTGCCTGAATGGGTGATCAGCAGCCATACCTTTCTCTCCCTTTCCTACACACACACACACACACACACACACGCACACACACGCACGAACGCACGCGCACACGCACAAACTAGAAAACTACAAAATGTGTGCACATACCCAAGTACTATGTAACACATCATTATATACACTCTTCTGGTGGAATTTTAAATTGTACCTTGGGCATTACAAGTTCCAGCCTCCTCTGGTTTATTCATCACTCTTTCCCACGGACACAGAGCAGTGCTTGGCACAGATCAGGTACTTGATAAATATTTCTCAAACAAATGAATGGATGAGGGCTAAAGATAACATGGTTGCTTTTGGGAGGCTGTCTTTTCCAAAGTCCTTCAGGTCTTCTAATAAATATCATCAATCTTGGTTTTGCTAGGATCCACTATCCACAAGGCTTGTGGAGTGAGATATTAGCTATACCTCCACAGATTCAGACCCAGATGAGACACAAAGAAATTGCTTGTCTGGATTTAGTTAATAAATACAAATATCTGCTGAATACGCATGGATAGAACATAATTATTTCAGAGACGATAAAGCCAAAGTGAAAAAGACCAATGTATTTTTTATTAAAGGAATATACAAGTGGCAAATGATGAAATAGGTTGTATATTGCTGCTATACAGTGAAAGGAGTTTCTCTCTCTTGTTCTCTTCCTTCTCTCCCCTCCCTTCTCCCCTCCCCTCTCCTTTCCTCTCCCCTTCTTCTTTTTCTTCATCTTCTCCTTCTTCTTTCTTCCTTTCCCTTTCTCTCTCTATTTCTCAAGAACTGCCTTCCTTTCATGTTTTCCTTCATTGAATACACTAGCACTTGCCTTCCAGGAGAGCAGCCAGGCACAGTGAGAAGTTGCACCTGCTGCCCTGTCATCCCCAGCAGGGTCGTCATTATTAAACCCCTCTGATGCAGAGAGGAAAGATCCCAGGATGTAATTATGAGAAATTCAAAGTGAAGTACTAAAATAGTTCCACAAAGTCAATGACAAGTTGATCCCCACTAGTATTGTTTTCATGTGAGCTGTTTCCTCATTTCATGCAGATTGTCTACCTGAGCTTTCTGATGAGGGCTGAGTGAGGGAGAGGCAGCCTTCATTCTCAGATGAATAGCGCATGGGCTTGTTTTGCTGAACCAACCATATTGCCTACATCATAATTACTTTTTTCCTGCTGAAATTTAATTCTCTAACATAAGCAGACAACTTTATGACCAGTAAATTAAAGAAATCACTCTTGTTGTACCTCTGGCCCTAACACTTTTTAACACTTATTCTAACAGGAGCATAGAGAATGCTTTATCCAAAAATAGATAAGTAGTACTATTTTTTATACTCATGTCATCAGAAACAAGCCTTTTCTCAAGCAGTTATGTTGACTTAGGTTAATTAAAGAGCAAGTTAAATAAAATGTAAAGCTCACCTGAAAAAATATATATAGAAAGAATAATTATTCCTGGGCTTCTCTCGTCTCTCTATATTATCCCCACAAATTATCTACCAACTCACCTATCTTCAAACTCATATCATAAAGTATAAAAAGAAACTGCATTATCTTTGAAATAAAAAACACAAAGAGATCTTATTGAAAACAAGTATTTGAAAGACATACCTACAAAGTACTATATTTTTAAGAGCAGGAAAGGGAAACAAAAGGTCCTAAGATAAATAGCTATAGGCCAACTATAAAAATGAGTCCAGCAACTACAGGTAACTGGACACTATTTCTTCCAGGTGTGATGCTGGTTATACTGGACAACACTGTGAAAAAAAGGACTACAGTGTACTATACGTTGTTCCCGGCCCTGTCCGATTTCAGTACGTCTTAATCGCAGCTGTGATTGGAACGATTCAGATTGCCGTCATCTGTGTGGTGGTCCTCTGCATCACAAGGTCAGTAACAGTACTCAGTGGCCACCCACATGAAGGGATATGTCATTCCTCCTTGTCTTAGAGCTCTCTAATTACAAGTCCCTTCACGGACTCTGCAGCCATCCATTCTCTGGAGTCCTATTTCCTCATCAAAACAACATTGGAATAGCCAAATGGAAAGACATTGACTTTCGTGCTGGAGTGGTACAAATTTTTTTCCTTATTTTTGCATTATGATGAGGATTATTTATTTTCTAAGGAAAGGTCTTTTTTTCCCCTTCTAATGTGTAATACCAATCTTTGTTTAAATATGCTTTTCTCTTTTAGCTATAAAAAGTCAGTCTTCATTCAGACTACTAACAGACTATTTAAATGAGCAGTGTTTCCTGACTTATCGGATTAGTATGCCAAATGAGATCACAGAATAGATTTTATACAAGGCCTAGAAAAGTATTAAATTATAGCTCTCATTTAGGACACTTATATTTCCAAGTATAACTCTCAGGTATAATCATTTTTAACATATTTGATATAAACCACAAATACATTTTTATCTTAAGTTAACAAAATAATTTTTAATCACAAAATTCAAAGAAAATAGTTATAATGAGAATGATTATGTTGTAGTACATGAAAACCTTTGATATATGGAAACACGCAGCAAATTTCACAACAAGCTTTCATATCAAACCCCCAAACAATCAGACAGTAATTGTTTCCTGGAGAGTTAGGTTGAGAGAAATACAGAGATCTCATCCAGTTTCAACAGGAAAGAAAACCATGAATAATTAGTAATGTCTGGCATCGGGCTTGGAGTAAAGGAGGGAGGCCAGGTATGGCTTACCTTCATTAGCGTGTAAATTCATGGTAACCAAGAATTAGATTGCAAACCGAATGCATATTACTTATGTCCTGTCTAACCAGAAATGTTACTGAAGATTCTTTGTTCTGATCTGATTTCACTCCGCTTGAGACAGAAGTTCCCAGGAAGTTTTTCAAGGTTTTTGTCAAATTCACAAGGCATTTGGACTTTCAATCATTTGTGCAGCTCTACAGTAAATCAGAATGTTTCCCCCCAAATTATTTTAAGACAAGAAAATAAAAGAAAGTATCATATCTTTAGACAATAAAGGCCATAATACATCGCTATATCTGTATTGTTCTATCTTCTTTGAGGACAAGTGTGGCATTTGCTCTTGAAAAAGACAAAATATGGTTCATAGATCCTTCCCTGGCCTAACGGCTTAAGGGAACATCATCGACAGGAGCTCTGTGCTACTCGAAACCAAGTTGAGTTCATCAACTCGACTCTTATGTTTAGATGCCAAGTGAGTCAGTGGATTACATTAAAATTGATTCTGGGGAGCATAAAAATAACTCAAGAAACCAAAAATATTAAGTATAAAAGAAAAGATAGAAAAGAATCTAAAGCACAGGAAACTGTGCCACATTACTTCAGGGGTCTTGAGCCTACTAATATCTAAGTAATATCAGCATGTGAAAAATGAAATTCATATTTAATAGCTATAAAATCATAACAATTTGATTTGCTACTTCATGTACTGACAAAAATGCAGAACTTTAAATACTTCAGCAGATGTTTAGAAGTCTTATTAATCAACTTCATTCCCATATGTAATAAAAACAACTGGAATACATAGGGTCCTTATCTCCCCAGGAATTGTGTGTGTGTGTGTGTGTGTGTGTGTGTGTGTATGTGTGTATGTATATCTGTACAGACACACACCAATACATATATATATATACATTTGGTAACGTTAGGAAGGAACAATTATCCCCATTTTCAAGATAGGGACTCTGAGGTATGAGAAGTCAGCAAATTGCTGAGTATACACAGCTGAGCAATAAGGGCAGAAATGGAATCTAGGCTTCCTAGTATCAGAGTCTGTGCACTTAACCACCAGTCATACTGCCCCTTGGCTGGTCAAGATGTCTATTTTCTGATGCTCAAGACAACCTAACTGAGCTCCAAATTAGGCAAGCCATTTTTTTAAGACATACGGCTGTTTTCATTTTCCATGTAAAAACAAAACAAAACCTATCTTCTATTTACTTTTGAGGAGGAGAAATAGCACATGAACTAAACTGGCATTATTGTAATGCATTTTATAAAACTCTCCTAGGCAATCCAAGCTTTCCAAAATCCAAGAGTCATACTAGTCAATAAACTACACTATTCTCAGTATGGATTCATTTCATTCACTTGAAAACATTCTGCTCAAAAACCAGACTTTGCAGCTAGGCCATCCTCCCCTCTAACCCTTCCTGCCCAAACCCTCTCTTCCTGGTGACCTGGCCACACTCGTCCATCAAGACTTGTTCCAAAACATCTAGTTGCTAAAAGATTTACAAAATTACATGAAACAGAGATCCCCTCATTCTCTTCAATTTTCTTTTAATCTCATTGTCACCTGGTCTCTCCTCTTTTCTACCTCTCTTTTCTTTCTCTTCTCCTCTTCCCACTTTCTTTCTTTTCCTAGTTCTTTCCCCTTGTTTTTACTACTTTAGTCAAATATCTGTCCTTCTCCTAAATAAACATGTGTCATAAAGAATACAGACATCTAGAGACATGTTCTGAAATGAAAAGAGTTGCCCTGCTGAGAAGATGTATTTTCAGTCTTTCATCTCCAGCTCTCACTTGCTGGGAATATGACTTCCAGCTCCATGTTCATTTTGACAGATCTACCCCCAAAAAACCCATATATGTATATACTATATACATTTACTCACATATGAACATATATATGAATATATATTTTCTGACAACCCCAGCTTATTATAATAGGATTTTATATGAACTTTATATTGTTATTTTTATTTGTATTGTCAAAGCATTATTTTATTATAAGAGAAAAGCTACTAGATCAGAGCTTTTCAGATAATTTGACTGAGTCTTAGCTTTTTATAGAAGCTAAATAATTGGTACCAATTTATGTCTCTAGCTTATAACATTAATATACAAAGTGATATTAGGCTGAACCAAAACAATACCCCTTTTCATTACATATCCCGTATTAACAGTTGGCTCACTCTCTGGTTTGATAGGATTTAAACCTGTAGCCCTGAAATGTCAATATAACATTCATCCTTGGGACATTTAAAGTATCAAGTTGTTGAAGACCTTTAACATGAGATTAGATGAGCTCACACTTGCTCTGTTGCATTGTGCTGAGTCATTGTTTGAGCCCTGACGAGTAAGCTGTTGAGGACTAGGTAAATGTATTCCTCTTCAACTTCCACCTCTGTTCTTCAGTTCTCCTCAACAGATGCTTAAAGACAACCGCAAACAGAAGCAAAAACAAAAACAAAAACCAAAAACCAAAACCTCTTCCAACATAATTCCAGCTTCTGCTAACAATAAATTCTTTCATCTGATATATTTTAATAATTTGCTTAATCCATAACTTCACTCTGTGATTGTGGGACCAGACTTTAGGTAACAGCACTGGACTAAGATCTGTAAACTTTCCAACCTTCTAGGAAATGCCCCAGAAGCAACAGAATTCACAGACAGAAGCAAAATACAGGGCACTACAGTTCAGACAACACAACAAGAGCGTCCACGAGGTTAATCTAAAGGGAGCATGTTGCACAGTGGCCGGACTACCAAGAGCTTGGACTACACAATACAGTATTATAGACAAAAGAATAAGATGAGATCTACACATGTTGCCTTGCATTTGTGGTAATCTACACCAATGAAAACATGTACTACAGCTATATTTGATTATGTATGGATATATTTGAAATAGTATACATTGTCTTGATGTTTTTTCTGTAATGTAAATAAACTATTTATATCACACAATATAGTTTTTTCTTTCCCATGTATTTGTTATATATAATAAATACTCAGTGATGAGAAAAAAATTGGCGTTCTTAAATTTGCGGTACCTCCTAACTGTAAATACAATCAAGCCAGTACAATCTGTACAAGTATCAGTATTTTATCTTTCTCCACATCCTGAGACAGAGCACTAGTTTATACAGGACTCAGTGGCTAGGTTTTGAGTGATTCCAAGATCAAGGGAAATGATGGTTATTGGAAAAGAGAAAAAATAGTTTATATCGAGTGAGGAAAAAATATTTCAGATCTTTGAATCGTCTCTATTTTATCAGCTTTCTTCCCTGGTCTTCCATTTTCATCCCCAGAGCAGAAAAATCTCTGGCATATAAATTAAATCAAAGTAGAAGGGGAGGGAAAGTGCTTTATAACTCATAAAGGAGAGGGAAAGAAGATATTGGATTTTATTTGGGAAACATCTTAGAATCTCCCAGTTAAGTGCATATATCTGAAAGGTCCTGAATAAGCTACATATTAGGAATACACAGAGCACAAAATCTATTCCATTTAGGTGAGTGGAATTAACAACTAGGAAGAAATTCTAATAGCATCATTAAATGTGTAACACCAAATCATGAATTCTCAGAAGCACCTTGCTATATTTACAGTATATGGTTCTTTAAAAAGAAATTATAATCACAAACAAATACCTCATGAATAACTTCATGGCTAATGCAGCACCATTATTTGAAATGGAACTAAGGTGATAATATTTCATGAAATGTGCTTTATATATATGATAAGAGCAAAAATGAATCACATAGCATATGAAAGACCTTGGTGGGAAATTGATATAGATTTCTGAGCACACAAATATGTATGAACACTTTGGAAAAAATAAACTGTAAAAATTCTCAAAGAATAAGATGAAAGTAACAAATCAAATAATTGCCTTATTATCATTTAGTCCTTCATAGCTTTCTGTGGCTAACAGAGTAAATCTAAATAAAAGTTTCTTTGTCTCCTTCAAATGTTCTCTGCACATACTGAAAGGAATGACACTTCTGTGTCCACAAAAAGAAAAAAGGACAAATGTCAAACCAACACTTTCTGAATATAAAATATTCAGTGAAAAATAAGTTTCCTGAAGTGATATTTAAGATATTTGTTAAGACACTTTTTAAAAGGTGACAATGTAAATAGTATTTAGGGCTCTGTGAAAAATCTGGTTTTCTAGGTTAGTCATCACTTTGAAAAGTGTGAATCTATAAGCATAACCGTCACTCAAGTGTTTCCATAAATTGGTCGTAGGCTACTTGTACAAACAAACTCTATTTAAACTTCCACATGGAACTTTAGTTTGGTTACCAGGTGCAGAGATGTAACTAGCCCTGATCTCCTTTGTGTAAGACAGGAGTCGTGGCAAACAAACCTTGCCTTCTCCTAAAGGAAGAACAAAAATACAACATGGCAGGGCTTAGTAGAGTTAGAAAGAAACAACAATTCCACTGACTTTTACTTGTAAGAGTAGGAAATGACTTGCTTCATTAAATATTGATACAGTACGTTGTGTGAATTTTTATCAAAGGATCATAAACCTAAGTGTTGGAAAAGTCCTTGGAGTTAATAATACATACAGTACGTTCCTATTCACCTCTGTGCTCACCCAACACATGAAAGAATCCCTTTTAAAAGATGCATAACAAATCTTTGCTGTACAGTAGAAACTAACACAACATTGTAAAGCAACTATAGTCCAATAAAAATTTTTTTTAAAAAGATGCATAACAAATCTTAAGTGAGTACATACTATGTGCCAGCCACTATTCAAGGTCCTAGGGAAACACAACTAAAACATGACCTCTACTCTAAAGGAACTCACACTCTTGTCCTAACATAATCATCCACCCTCTACTTGCATGTATCTATCACTTGGAATTTTATTCTTCGTCAATTCTAATTTTGAGAACACTTTTTTTTTTCATATTGAGTTGAAATTTACTTCGCTATGGTTTCTACCCATGGCTTCTATTCTTCCTCTCTGGAGCAAAGGAATAATGACTTACATGTCTAAAAATATTAGGACAGATACTATGTTCTCCCACTCACTTGTGCAAGTATTTTCTCACCCTTTGCAAGTATTTTCTTCTCCAGGTGAAATATCCTTAATGTCTTCATCTGATATCCATGTGATATGGTTTCCACTTTCCCCTAACATCTGCATCATCCTTCCTTGGACAGACTGTACTTTGTCACTATATATCTTTAAGTGTAGAGCTCATAATTGCACCGTCTGCTACAGTTGTGGTCTGACAAGCACAGAATATCGTAGAACTTGTAGAAAGCAAATTTAACCGACAGCCATGATCTCTAAATTCAAGTCCTACTTTGACCACAAATTTGGCGTGGAACCATGAGCAAGTCATCTCACATCTCAGGTCTCAATTTCCTCATCACTTCTAATCTCTGTAATTCCAAGATTCTAGATATTCAGAAATCAGGCACTATACTTTTATTATTACTACCTAAGACCACATTAGCTATTTTTGCTGCTCAACTTAAATTCAAAAGTCTTTTTAAATAAACTGCTATTAAGTCATGTCATTCACTCATTCATTCATTCATCACTCATTCATTCATCATCCATTTATTATACATTATACATGTACTGAGGGCCACCAACTACCAACACCATACTAAGCTATGAGAAGACAAGGATAAATAAGGCAGAGTCCCTGCCTGAAAGGGATGATATCATCCTGGTTCCTTGCATCAAAATCTCACAGCCCCATTGGCAAGACTGGGAAGTAAATAGTAAATTATAAAGAATGTAACAAAGGCTGCGGTAACATTCGGTTCAGAGTGCTTGGGGACCCTCCAGGAGGAATCTCCGGGCTGAGTAACGCGCTTCTTCACAGGATGTGAGACACACAGGATGACTTCATCATTGTCCACACAAACCCTGACCTCTTGCTTCTGAGATTTTATCTACTTCTCCTACTCTCTTCATGCCCTCCTTCTCTCCATAATACACAGAGCAAGTAATAGCTTATCAGTGAGGCCTCCTTGACCCCCTTGGCTGTCTTCCTAATCCTGTTATGGTACTTTGCATGTTATTCCTTAATTGTCCACGCAAGTCTGTCTTTCCCTTAGTCTGGGAGCAAGAAAGCAGAAAATCAGTGCCTTGCTAACTGTTTCCATGTATTCAATAAACATTTACTGGGTGCCTATGCCATACCAGACACGATTCTAGGTGCTGTTATGTAGCAATGAAGTGGAGAGATCTCTACTCTCAGGCTCACATCCTAGCAAAAGAAGTGGAGGTGAGGATTAACCAAACAATAGACAATAACAACAAAAACTAGAAAGTTTTAAGCTCTATTCAAAAAATTAAAAATAGAATGAGGTGATTCAGGGTGACTGTGTTTGGTGGGGACTGGGTCCCTCCAAGGAGAGTGTAGTACTTAAAACTTGGCCTCTGAAGCCAGACAGAAATGGGTCCCAGTCTAAGCTCCACTTGACTAAACTACTTAACCTTGGGCAAACTGCCTAATTTCTTTATGCCTCGTATTTAAAAATCAAGAGAAAAATGCTTCCCACACTCAATCTGTCTGTTACGAGAGAAGCAAGACAATCCATGTTCTGCTTAGAACAAGGACACGCACAGAGTGAACTTTTCATATGTGGAAGTTATTTTTTAGGAATATAATAAATATTTGCTGTAAAAGTAATTAAGAAGAAGAAACGATATGTCATCAGTTAAATAAAGCATAACGGGAGTCATACGGTAAGAGTTAGAAGGAATCAAGCAGTCATGCTCACTCAAAGGAGCGTTTCCTGTCTCTTCGGGGACAAGAGAGCTGTTTCCGGGAAAATAAGACAATGTAAGTTAAGAAAAAATACCGCTCCTATTATTTCTTTTTTCAAATGGGTCCACTGGCATCGTGTCTGAACAAGAAGAGTGATCATTCTTTCATCTTAAAAGAGGTGTATCCCGATAAAGCACATAGCGTTAAACCTCTCGTGTGTTTCCAGGCACGAGATGAGTGAGTCAATATTGCGGTGACTTTGCAAGGCCAAATGCTTTACTTTCACGAATCCTTGAGGAAAAGTCAGTACAGACTACTGAAATATGACAGAGATTATCTCAAAGTCACGTTAGACTCCCTTTTCCAAAGTCATGCAGCACCTGCACCAGCTTTCTGTTCCTCAGTTATAGCAGACATTTCACTTACATAATTGATCATCTGGATATCAATCACAAAAACCTTTTCATTGAATTAACTGATGTCTTTATATGAGCATCCATATTACATGAAGGACGAAGGATTATATAAGGTAATGGTATTGGTTTTTATAACTAATGCCTGAATATGCACACGAGTAAGGCCCTTTGAAATCAACATCAGGAAGGCGGGGATGATGTGCAGCCCACCTGGTCAGAGTCAGGCCCCCTTCCTGCCTCACTCTGGACAAAAATCTACTTTACTAGTCTGCTTGCTTTGGGAATGTAACCAAATTCAATCCAGCACAAGAACCTCATTGAGAGTTAATGAGAGTCCAAAATCAGGGATTATGGGAGAGAGGGGGAGAGAGGACAGGAGCATTCCCGGTCCTCTATTCCTAGTGGTCCCATTGCCATTGCTGTACCTGCCAGTCTTCCTGATCCAACAGAGGCACACCCTCTACACAAGGCTTAGCCATAGTGGCCTCTGGAGGCAGCGGCTCTCAGGACCCACCCTGTCAAGCAGTCAACCCATTCTGCAGGGCACACTTGCAGAGGGGTCTGCGCCCTCCCTCCCTGTGGGTGTCTCCGCTTGTCGGGATTCCTCCCTTTCAAAGCCTCCATCCTCTGTTAAAGCCCTTCTCTGCCACAATCCGTGGACTTAGTCCTTGAAAACAAAGGCCTTTTTATGAGCCAGGCTATGATAACAAAGCAGGGAGTAATGACCCAAATTGTCACCACAGTATAACAAATGATTAATAAATATATTACATGAATGGCGCTTGGTTAACTAGCAAAATTAGAAAATATAGGTAAGTCAAACACATAAATTAATCCCACCAACAAAAGATAAACACCATGGTGTTTATGTATGTCATTTCAGATAATTTCTGTGAGTATAGGTTGAGGTTTCTATAAGAGAATAAAATATTTTTTAATAAACTGAATGCTCACTATACAATAAGCTACAGAGTTTCACAGTCATTTAAGCACGATTTATCAAACTACACATATATATGGTATGGTTCTTAAGTAAGTTTCAACCCCTCTCAGTTGAGAATCAGTTGAGGCCTTCGAAAAGTTTAGATGAGGATCTCTAAACCATCCGTTTGCACATTTATCTTTCTTTCCCCCACAACACTAATTTCCCACCATCTCCCATACTACGTACCCTTCCAGTCTCAGTGCTCTCATACTACTGGCAAGCTATTCTCAGTCTCGTAGTCTGCAACTGTCCAAAGTTTACCCATAAAGCCTCATCGACAGAGCTTCTCCTTAATCGTCCCTGTGCCTAACTTGGATCTGCTTAGATCTAGAAAGGCTAGAGCAGCTTTACCCTCCACTCACCATGAGGAGGTTTTGATTCTCTTTTCACTCTGTGGAAGCCTCTCTCTGATTCCTAGTCCAGAGAAGGGTTTGACCATTTCACCTTCATTTAGCTTCAAAGTGCTCATGCCAAAGCTGCCATTCCTACAACAGTTCACATTTCAGTTAAACTCAGCTCATGAGGGTGCTAACCTCTGAGCTGAGCTGTTTCCCAAACTGGGCTGTTCTTCCCTGCCTTGTATGTTGTGAGTAAAATGCTGCTCCCTGGCATTAATTGAGGCAATACATTTGGTTCAGAACCAGCAGTTAGTATAAGTAGTATAACATTAAATAACAATAATTGATATGTACTTATTATTACTTTTATTTATCAAAAAATAGATACCCTGGGGGCTTCCCTGGTGGCGCAGCGGTTGAGAGTCCGCCTGCCGATGCAAGGGACGTGGGTTCGTGCCCCGGTCCGGGAAGATCCCACATGCCGCGGAGCGGCTGGGCCCATGAGCCATGGCCGCCGAGCCTGCGCATCCAGAGCCTGTGCTCCGCAACGGGAGAGACCACAGCAGTGAGAGGCCCGCGTACCGCAAAAATAAATAAATAAATAAATAAATAGATAGATAGATACCCTGATTATACTGAAAGGTACTTGAACCAACTTCCAAACTTGAGCACAAGATAAAACTAAATAATTAAAAATAATATAAGAATATTATTTCACTGAAAGGAATGCACAGATCGGTGCCACCCATCAAGTGAGCTGAAGTTAGCTACTATAAAAGAGCACTGAATTTTACTGGATGAACTAGTCCAGTAAAGGCAGTCTATTCTTCTAACAGGCTCTACTATGTGTTATGTCAAGGGGTCTCTTCACAAGAACAAAAACAAAGAGAAAATGCTGTGGCCACTAGGGAACACACTTACCTCCTAACTAATTACTTGAAAAAAAATTCTTAGCTGGAAGTTACTTCCTCTGTTCACATCCATAACCTCTGGACCAACGGCATTTCAAGTAAGACACCCTCAGAGTGAGAACTAACCATACGGGGGAAGGGGAAGAAGAAAAGGAGCGAGAAAGAGCTGAGAGAGGAATCAAAGGCTGGGGGAAGGTGAGAAGGAGGGAGACAACCAACAACTGGATTGGGAGAAGGGGGGCAATTATGGGAAGAGGAATTTAAGAGATGGTTCGTTCAAATAGTCCTTCAGAAAGAAGCACTTCTAAAGCATTTAAGCAGGATTGCAGGCATATGGGATGGCAGCAAGTAAGCAGGGGGCAGGAAGGTGGTGCTCCTGGGAAGGCCTCTAGCCCTGAAGTCTCAAAAGACCAACCTGCTGCGTGTACGGGGTTGGGAGGCAAGGAGCTGGCTTGGCAATCTGGGCAGAATGAGGCCAAGGCACTACTCCAAAGATGATTGCTCAGGCCTCCGGGTGAGGAGGAGAATGTGTTTAAAATAAAAGTTTTGTCATGTGCATATTTTCTTCCTCACAATTCTTGACCTCAAGATATGCAGATCAGGGCTTCCCTGGTGGCGCAGTGGTTGAGAGTCCGCCTGCCGATGCAGGGGACACGGGTTCGTGCCCCGGTCCGGGAGGATCCCACATGCCGCAGAGCGGCTGGGCCCGTGAGCCATGGCCGCTGAGCCTGCGCGTCCGGAGCCTGTGCTCCGCAACTGGAGAGGCCACAACAGTGAGAGGCCCGCGTACCGCAAAACAAAAAAAAACAAAAACAAAAAAAAAGATATGCAGATCAGATTCTTTATATTCTGCTGGACAACCTTGTCCCAAAGCACTGGATCTGCTCTCTAGACAGAGAACAAAGGAACAGCTCACGCAGTGGCTAACCCTCCCTGTCGGGCTGTGGAGGCGGTGTGGCCATAACACACGCAGGCTGCTGGCTACTATCTGATCTGGCTACACTTGCAAAAGAAAATCCTGGGGTCATAAAGCAGCCCTGAGCACCCTTAGAAAAGACATGCTGAAAAGGGAAGCAGCCCAGCCCCTGCTTACAGAAGACAAATCCATCTGTGGTCTGCCTGGGAAAATATGTATGGGTCAGAACTGCCAAGCGGAGCAAACCATTGGAGAGTATTGTTTAGGTGTGAAAAGATGAGTAGAAAGAGAAAAATGACTGCTCTAGAAGTGGAGGTTAGGGAAGAAACTGGAAGGGAAGCCCCAGGGAAGCCCCACCTCTCAGCTCTTCTGAAGGCATGTGGATCCGTTCTTTACTGGACAGCACGAGCAGAGCCGGCGACTTGTAATTAAGCTCACAGACCAAAGTCTGGTGAACAGCCGGTGAGGTTGTCGACATCCCCCCAGAGGGCTGAGACATCACTGCACCAGCATCCACATAATAACATTATATTTCTCTTTTAAATAAGATGTACACGAATGTTCACTTGTGCCCAATTACAGTAATGCATGATTTACATAAAATTAACTCTCCTGCTTAATTATAGTCATGCAGGGATTAGGAAGAAAAGGCTTTTACTTTGTAAACATTGTATGCTTTAACTCTTAGCCTCTCTGTGAAATACGACTGGCCCAATCGCAAATGAAGACAAGTGCCTCCGTCACCGGGGTTTACCAAATGTTGTCTTCCTGTCTGTGAGGATTATGTGTAAACTGAGTCACCAGAGTCTCGATCCAGTTAGAGCAGAGGTCCAATTCTTCCACAATGTGAACCTATAAACTGGAGTGCTCTGAAGCAAGGAGCTAGGGTTTGGAAGTTTTGTATCCAGTGCGGAATTTAAACCGTCTGGGTAAGGAATCTGCAAAGGGCAAGAGAACGAGTCTCTAGTTTTCCAGAAGCGGCGAGGAAAACGTTTTCTTCAAAGGGCGATCCAAAGCTGCTTTGACAACAAAATGATTAAAGGCTGCCTCTTTCCTCATCTTACATCTGTCACTTTTCTGCATTCCTTTTTGCCACAAACATGAACACAATTTTTCTCTGAATAAGACTTCAGATTGCACATTAACGGGGAATTAAAAGTGAAGTTCAGTGCAACCCACACCAAAAGCATTTTTTTCCCAGTCTCTGCCAGACCCGGTACCAGAAAACTGGAATAGAAGACAAGTCATTGAGCTGGCACAGTAAGAAAATGATTGAAGGCAACGGGGATTGAAGTTTCATCGTTATCAGTTCAGTGAAGACAGGCAACGCTTCTCTGAAAAGCTGCACAAAAATACCTCAAGGGGCCAAATGCTCACCGTGCTGCCTGACCACAAAAGATGGCAATTTCCTTTTGCCACCTTGTCAACCCTCTTTTCACCTGGTACACAAAGGACCGGATACCATAAGAAAGGAATCTGAAGTGAAAAAGAGAGACAAGATAACCTGCGAGCTCCTAAGAAAATGCATGGAAGAGCAAGAGCTTATAGTCAGAGCAGATGGCATTTGCCAGGAAAGGACTGTAAACTGAAATTAGGCAAATGGGTTCTTATTTTCAGAAAACTGAAAAACAGAGAAACCCATTCCTAATTCAGGGCCTGAGTTAATTTCTTTAGCAATACCTTTAAACGCTATGCATAATAAATTAGATACCTTGTAGCATGCCAAGGACTTGTATAAGAGGCTCATTAACCAAAAATTACATTTAATATGTGACATCTCATGGTACACTGTACAAAATTATTTTACTTCATAATCCTTCCTTGTTTATTCTGCAACAAAATATAAAGCAGTGAGAACTTCTTCAAGCCCTGGAATCCAGAAGGGCTTCTGTGGGGGAGATTTTCAAAGACATCCTTGGAGAGGCTAGAGATAGTATACAGCCACTGGTAATTTCGGGGGAAAATTGGTCCAGTCATCTGTGTTTTGTTTCCTTCTTTTCATCAGTGCAAATTTTTCTGTCAGGATCTGAGGCTTTAGAGAGATTAAGTTGTTGATTTTTTTCTTCCTCCTTTGAAATGAAGGTCTTTCTGTTCTCTTGAGTTACCATCTCCCTGGCACTGGCTGCTTCACATTGTACCTGATGCTACGAGACATTCTCACTTTAAAATGCATGAATCAGCCTTGAATTTTGCATCCTCTGATCCTTCATTGAGTTGTTGTTTCACAGAATGAAAAAGCCTCAAAAGCTATGACTTGAACAGTGGCCATACTCAAAGGAACACTATACCAGATTTGATCCTCAATACACAAAATCAAGACTCCAGCTCAGACAAAACCCTTTGTTTGACCTGATAGTCATGGAATGAAACTGTCCTTAAAGGACTTTTTTTTCTAGCTATGTCTGAGGCCTTTTAAGAATTGGTACTATGATTTATTGATTGTGATAATGTATGACATACATAAAATTACAATGTATGACTAAGTATAGAAACAAAACCTGCTTTATTGACGTGTTACTCATACTTTATAGGAGAGGAATTGTTTGGGGCACTTTAAGAATACTATTTTACTTATGTATTACAATGAGCCTCTGAAACATAATATTACTGCACCATTTTTATGACAAAGTAACTGTAAAGTAACAACTGCAAAGTTGTTAATATCTTGGCCAAGGTCACAGAGCCAGGAAGAGCCACAGTCACAATTTGAACCCAGATAAAACCAAAATCCATTCTGCTCTGCGACAGCATACTGTTTCCATTACTTTTTGTTTTATGGTACTATCGTGTCAGAAGTCTTGCATCATTCAAATTTACCTGCTGGCCAAACGCCTGTTTCAATAACGCTGCCATTGTTCCAATTATTCTGATTTTTTGCTATCGAAATTATACTCAGAGACGACTTATAAACCACACCAGAACACCTGTTGCAATATAAGGATGCTGCCTTTGGGTTCCTACCTTTCTCTCCTTTCTCCTCTCCTCTTCTCTCTTCCAAATTTAGGGACCTCAGCTAGCCACAGAGCTCTTTCTGCTTGGAGTTATAGGGGCTGCAGGAAAGAATTAAACAAGATAATTTCATATTTTTATAAATGATATTGTATCAGATATTATCGTGTTCATGTATATGTTTACTTGGTTTTCTATCTCTTTTAAATCTCTGGCCCCTGTAACCCCAAGGAATGTTGAGCTTCATGAGATCAAGAAGCCTGTCTTGTTCGTATGACCCCAGTGCTTAGTACAGTTCTTAGAACATTGTAGATGCTCAATTAATACTTGTTGAACAAATGAATGAATGAATGAAATTAAAGGCTTCTCTGAGCTTCGGCCAACCTACCTGGAATAACTGGCTATGTAAGTCAGAAACATAACTATGCTGCTATGGCATAAATCAGTAGAAGTTGAATAAGACATGTTCAGTTTGAAAGTTACTAGGCTCTGAAAGAGGCCCCAAAAGTCTAAGTTGATGGTACAGAGGCTGCTAAAAGGGCCTTGGAATCTTTTTTCCCTTTTCCCTTTATCCCTTCTAACCCTCCATAAGCCATACCAGCTTCCAGGCAGCACCCTGGTGGGGCAAAGGGTAGAATGGAGCTGGTGTGCTATAAATTATAGTCATTACAACACGTCAGCAGCCCCCCAGCTGAGATCTTTAACTCATTGCTAGGAGAGCTTTGAAGGGCATCCATTTTCAGGAAGGTTTAGGAGCATTAAATGCCTTTCACAACCCACCAAGCTTTTTTTTTTTTTTTTTTTTTTTGCGGTACGCGGGCCTCTCACTGTTGTGGCCTCTCCCGTTGCGGAGCACAGGCTCTGGACGCGCAGGCTCAGCGGCCATGGCTCACGGGCCCAGCCGCTCTGCGGCATGTGGGATCTTCCCGGACCGGGGCACGAACCCGTGTCCCCTGCATCGGCAGGCGGACTCTCAACCACTGCGCCACCAGGGAAGCCCCCACCAAGCTTTTTAACTCATGTGAGTCTGACACTTACTGGGTGCATTTTATCTCACAATCAATTTAATTAGGAGCTGTCGGATTAAAAATGATTTGTTGCTTCTGAAAGACACTTGCACTCTAAGATTCATTTGTAAAGCTGTTCTCTTTCCCTGTCTCTCATTCTGTCCTCTCAATACCTAGTACAAAGCAGCATCACGGGGACAACACTGCGGCCACAATGACTGCCAAATAAAGGTGCATAATAAAGCTCACTTAGGAAAATAAGTAAATGCTAAGAATTGGAATCTTGAGGTGGCATATATATACCCTTTGGATAGTCAGGGCAGAACCATGTCCTTGTCTTATTTCTTATTCATATCACTTATTTATGACCTCTTCTCCAAGGAGGTAAAGTTTTTAAGTGGCTCTGCATGGCAGAGATCAAAATGGTCAAAAGGAGAACTGATATGTAAGATAAAACTCAAACACAAATCTAGGCAGGGATAAAGGAACAAGGGGCACCTCGTCTGATTTCATTTGTTCAAGACACAGGTCCCGATTCTATCATTAGCCATTCATGTGAAGGTACGCAAGTAAAAGAAAAAAATGTTAGCTACCTAAGAACAGTACTTCCAAAGCTACCGAGGTAGAAACTGTAAAATGAACCCTGCTTTCCATGAGGTCAGCTATAAATGAAAGAGATGTATTCCGAATAAATTACCACCAGCAAAGGCAAATAGAGAGCCCTTCCTGGTGAGGAAAGCGAGTACCTTTGGATTTCACCTGCCAAGCTTTGTCATATGGAAAAGTTGAGAGTGAGGAGAGGAAAAACCATTTGAAATGACCTAATTCTAAGGATCTATATTGTAATCCCTGCCTGTTTTAACATCTCAAATGAAAAGAACCTGCTTAGTTAATGGTTAATAAAAATGATTAGTAGGCAAAAGGTACTGAATCTATCAGACCCAACATGTGCCAAGAGAGAAAAATCTATAAGATACTATTGGAGATTAAACTCTTCTTAATTGCATATATTATTATTATGTGTTTGTACATTTATTATTAAAATTTGATTACTCTTTCCCTCCTTGGTATAAGAAAAGTAAACTGGAGGTCCAAGGAGATTTAACTGTGTTGTATTTGTTACCTGAACTGGGTCCATTCAGATCTGTCCTAGGTCCAACAAACTATTCCAGGAAGAGACCATGGGGACAGAACTATATTAGGAGCTACAAATTCAGTGCAAGGACAGCCTTAGCGAACTATAAAGGGATTTACCAACTGCAAGGACCTCAGCACTGAGTACATGGAAACCAAGGCAAAATGTTAGCAATGTACTTTTAATCTCTGAGTAGAGACTTGCTCTAAAAACAAATTGCAAGGAGATCCATGAAGCCAAGCTACCTATGAATAATGCACACTGGTTCCTTTTTTTTGTAAACAAACATCACTATAGTTTTCCAGTTGAAAAACAATGAAACACTCAGAATATATGATTTCTAATTAATCGTGGAAATTTACAGTTTAGCATTGCCACGTTTTTTCCATTCTTGGTACCATTCTTGAGACTTGGGTTTGGGGAGATCTGGGGGAAAGGGTGATGAGAACCCAAGTCTGAGAGCACAAATACCAGCTTTGAGAAGGTGGTTATCTTGCACAGCGTTTGAAATGTCTTGTCTGGGTGCTGTGAGGGCCTCAGCTATTGTGGCCAAAGACTACATCACAGTGGCATTTTGGCAGCAGGATGCTTTGGCAGGGAAGGTGAATCCTGGGCGAAGCACAATCTGCCTGGTCTTAGGCTGTTTCAGAATCAGTCACATGTGCTAATCACTTTTTAAGCTGTGTAAAATATAGTCTAGGAAACAAAGAGATCTGAGAATTTGTTCAATAAAAACAAAAGCTTACCAAATGGTGAGGAGGCAGGGCAAGGCATACCGCTTAAGGTTCTGCGTCGTGTTTACACTTCCTGGGGAAAATATCCACTCTCTGTGAATTACCCTAGATACTCATACATCAGACAACCAAACTCTTAAGTTTGACTTTGAGTCTGTGAAGCCCTAGATAGTACGTACCTGTTGAAACCAAGACTGCCCGCTGCCCTATGTCTCATTAAAGGCACTACAATCAGCAGGATTAGATTTGCTGACCGTCCTGATGAATACCTGAAAGGGAAGAAAAGAAACGAAGAACTCTCCCTAAGGAATCTCTTTACCAAAACCTTGTGCAGCACTTTTAAAGTCTTCTTCAGGATGGGATTAGAAACCTTTCCCCTGACTTATGGATGTCTTAATTGTATGAAACATTGGTCAGATGTTATAACTTAGATTGAAAACACAGCCTTCCCTCTCTCTTCATTCAGCACTGAAATGGTATCTATTTAGTTCAGCCATCTTGGTTAGAAAATACAGGAAAATACAGCAGCGTAGCAAGACAATTACCAGCAACATCATGATTATATGTGTGCACGGAATATGTGTTTGACAATCAGGGCCTTCAGCTATTAAAATGCTTGGTGGGTTCAAAATTACTATAAATTCCTTCTGAAGGTAATTTTCGAAAGTGAAACATTCCCAAAATTGAAGAATCGTTTAGATCTTTGAAAAATTAAAACAATAAATGAAGTTCAGGACGAAAGTTCAATAAGAATGAGAAATAATTCATGTAAATAGAAAAGATTCAAGAAGGTTACGTCAGATTTTAACTATCCTAGCATTATTAATTTAATTTCTAGTCATTATGATAATACCAAGCATTTAAAATGCATTTAGTGTTTATGTAGATAGGATCACTCCTTCTCAAAATTATAATTTTGAATTAATATACTATTAAAAATGTCACTAGAAAGTGCTTTTGTTATTCTGAAAGTGGAATAACTGTTCCCTGTTTCTTTTTATAAATGAAGTTTCAGCATTTATTTTTGGTCCTCCTTAGATTTTGAAAACTGTAATGTTTCTGTTTAAGAATTCTCCTCGTGCTACATTAGTGCCATGTTCTTTGACAGCATAAAAATATGCAAATATAGCCTTTTTAATGGTGATTTTCATTTTGTTACTGTCGTTTAAGTAAAAAACAACTGATGATGTTTCAACTTATCACTTACAACAGTGAAGTTACTGAATTGATATTTATATTCAGAGCAGATGACACAGAAACAAATATGCTTGAACTACCATCTGCACCATGAATACAGCCTTAGAGGGAAAATCAGACTTGGTGGGGGGGGGCAGAGATGGCACATTACTACCCAAGAAAAATTGGTCAGTGAGGTTTGCTGACTTTTGGAGATGGGCTGTGGGGCAGAGAAGGAGAAGAGGAGTGTGGGACTGTGAAGGCTGCAACTTCATAGGAATCATTCCGTTTTGGCAACAAGAGCTCTCTCTGCTTTTTGGCCCTCCACCTCCCAGGCTGCCCACTTGGCTCCTTGCCTCATTGCCTACCTCTCCTTGCAGCCAGTATTACACAGCTTCTCCATCTGTTGCTGGTTGTCAACCTGCTGCTTAGGAAACCTCAGAATACTCTGTGCTGAATTACGTGGGAGTGGCCCCTTTCACAGCTATTTGAACTGAGTGAGGCAGGCAGCTGGGTGGGAGGAAAGCTGGCAAGCAGAGCTTTGCTGGGGCCATGTGCCTAGCAAGGCTGACTCCCAAAGGTGGGAGTTTAGCTCAGGAGTCGCTAGAAGATGTCATGTAGGAAGCTTCGGTTATTCCAAAATGATTAGGAAATGAAGAGGAAAACTCCTCTTAATGGGCCAGTGGATAGAGTATTGTAATGAATGAGATTTTTCTCCTAGCTCGACCTAAGTAAATGATGCTAAACAATTCAATAAACTCCACTGTGCCTGAATTCCTGATGCTGGGATAGGATAGCCAGACCTCATCTTCATGGGTAGAAAAATGAGGTTTCTTTGAAGTCTCTCTACCCTCCCCCCACACACTTTCTACCCAGCTGGTCTCCATTCATGTATCCCATTAGCAGGCAATAATAATGATAATTATAGTTAACATTAATTGGGCACTTAGTTTTTGACATAATTGGTGTTAAGCACTTATTGCTGAATAATTTCTGTTTGCCCCTCAGAGCCACTCTGTATGTGTCCTCACCCTTTTCTGTGCCCTTCTCTGTGCCCTGGGAGGCTGACCACTCTGGACTTCATCTTTAGGCTTCCTTGGCTTTGACTTCTGGACGGGTTGAGCTTACATGTACAAGTCACTGGCAGCAGATCGGTGGCAGGGAGAAAAATGAGATCAGGGTATTATTCCCTGTCTGCCTTGTCACAGCAGATTGGCTGTGTTCCTCCATGGAAAACCTTAACCAGTAACCATCTCCTATAGCTACAGATTCCTCCCTTGCCCCTTCAGGCCTGTTGGTGGTGACTGCTCTGTTTCACCATCCCTTGTTCCTTTCCTTAACCCTGCCTATACCTTTGTAAACATTCCCATTATTAAATTCTTCTTAATCACTTGACTTGGGTGGGCCAGCTATTCCCTGCTGGGACCCTCTGAAGCACACACATAGAATCCTCTTAACAATCCCAAGAGGTAGGTTTTCTTGTATGGGTGGGGAAACCATGACTTACATTGCTTTAGAACTTGCTCCAGGTCATGTATCTGGTGAACACAATGACCAAAAGGCAAACCCAGTTTTCTAACTCTAAACCAGTACCCAGTATTGGCAATATGATCAATTCCAACTTCATAATATTTTCTTATTGTATAAAATATTATTTATTTGTATTAGTCTGTCTCTTACACTTATCATTGCAAAACCCCAAATTCTTGCTTAGACTATCACAAACTCTTACAACCATATGACATTACGGAATATTTACTTGGTTTTACCGAACAGAAAACAATTCAAGTTAGCATAAGAAAAAAAGAAAATAAATTTAAGTTGTGGTGGGAAGCCTTAAACAGCCCCCATGGTCTCCACCTCCTGGTATTTATGCCCTTGTATAATCCCCTCCCCGTGAGTGTCGACTAGATTTACTAACTTCTAATAAACAGACTATGGCAGAAGTGATGGGATGGCGCAAGAGTACGTTAATTTTTTTAGTGGCGTCTATCTTAGGTATTTGCTCTCTCTCATCTATTCTTGGATCACTGTCTCTGGGAAAGGCCAGCTACCCTGTGGAAAGCCCCACATAACAAGGAACGGAGGCCTTCCAATAGCCACAAGAGTGACTCAGAAGTGGATCCTCCCCAGCTGACCCTTCAGATGACTGCAGCTCCAGCCAATACTTGATTGTAGGTTTGTGAGAGACCCTGAACCAGAACCTCTCAGTTAAGTGGCTCCCCGATTCTTGACCCACATAAACTATGAGTACATAAATGTTTCTTATTTTCAGCTACCAAGTTTTGTATTGTATTATGTATTATGATAATATATTACACAACACTAAATAACTTAGATTTTGAATCCAAGAGTGGTTCCAAAGGAACAGAATCTCAAGGCTAAGTTATCTGAATTGTGAATCCTGTAGGCAAGCTGAACTGTGGAGATGAAGCAGCACCATTGTGTAGCACACACACCACTGCTGATCTGTTGGCTCACCCATCACCCATAGACATGAGGCAGTGGCCAGACCTGCCACTGCTCCATCTTCCCCCTGGAGCTTCCCCTTCAGCTTCTCTGAATCCCGGGCCAGGTGTGGGTGCTCAGTTCACAGCCTTATGGAGACTGCTTAACCAGATCCTGCAGTTGTGTAAGGTCAAATACCATGAATTTCATAAATACAACAAAAACAAAATTTTCACAAAAAGCCTAAGAAAGTCAGGAGCCAGCATAGTCAGCAGCAAGAGTTTGTTGAACTTCTTTCTCCAGCTCCACCCTAAACCCAACTCTGGGCTACCAGCTTCCCTTCTCAGGTCTCCCAGCCCAAGACTTCATACTCTTGAAAGATAATTGAATTGATCTGGTGTGGGTCAGCTATCCTCCCCTTGACCAATAAGCTGGGGGTTGGGAGTATTACATGATTAAAAAAGCACATAGAAGAGAAGAGCAAGGGCAGTACCCCACAGACCACTATGTCTTTCCAAAGGTCTCTCTGCCCCCAGTCTTCCTCCTCTGACTTATCTTACCCACTGGGGTAAGATACCTCCTACCAAGTACTTCCTACCAAGTACTCAGGGTTTATCTCGGCAGGGTCTAAAACTACCATCTGAAGTTCAGATAATTCATCAAAGCGGTCTGTAATCCACACCTAAAGTCCGTAGGCCACTTTGAAACCCCGTAAAACTACATGTGTACATAATTCGTAACAATTCCCAATTGGCTTTTTCTTATAATTACTTATGGACTTCAAACTTGAGTTAAGCTTTAAAATCTGTTATACAGTTGTCTCCTTTTTTTTCAGTAATACTCTCTGTCACCACACTTTGGTCAGGGTACCACAAGGAGAAAGGCTTCCTGGAGATGCTTTCTGACATTATAAATAGAGAAGTATAATTTTCTTTTTAAATTAGATTCCCATCTTTTCACTATCAGTAATGTTTGTTCAGCCAGTGAATGACTGCCTGATAAGAAAGAAGCTGTAAGACTCTAACATGTTCTTGCCAAATAATGGCAAGAGCAGCTGTAATAGTGAGAAAGTCTTAAACGTATCTCTGCAGGCACTGAATGGCTTTTGTTTAACAGGAGTTATTACGTACACAAATGGGAACACTGTACATTTGCTTAAATGTGTACAATATGCTTGTGAACTTGTGCTAAAAGAATGCTCACTAAATGGTATTGTCCTTCGCTTTGTGGGGTTTTTTTTTAATATCTATAGGTATTTAAATTATAAAAATGAGGAGATCTGGCAATTGGAGTAATGGATCTCAATTTTTGTGTGCCTGAGAATCATCTAAAGAAGTTGTTTTGATAGAAGTGCTAGCTCCAGACCCCAAAATTCAGATTTAGCTGACCCAGGATTGACCTGGGAATTTAAATACTTACTAAGTGCCCCCAGGTGATTCTGACCAAGGACATCTGCCAGTCCACGCCTTGAAATAATCATAAAAATGGAAGTAAACCCAGAATTTAAACCAGTCAGTTCTTGGCTGAATAAATACCAAAACAAAGCAAAAAAAACCTTCTAATTCTTGTGAACCCAATCACATCACCGAGCCATACCGCAGTCCAAAAGGAATTACTTCTGACATGGAGGCTTGTACTGAGTGAAAAGATCAGCCAGCCACAAAGTCAAACAAGCAACGAAAACTCTAGGAAGTAGAAAAGGTCAGAATGAGCATGAGAGCCCCTCAGCCTGGGTTTCTGAGCGTCTTGATGATAAGGCTTGTGAAGCTCAGCGTTAGCTGAGGAAAAGTGTTCTAAATGCTAGGCAAATGAGGAAAAAGGACCATTTTGTTTTAAGAAACGGTTTCTGCTTAGCATGTTTGGAAAATGAGCCCTAAATAGCATCCTTTTATTGGTACCAACTCCATAGATTTGGTTGCTTTTAGAAAGATGTTATCAAACAACTTCCCTGAAGACCTGCAGCCCTGTTGCCTTTGCTGTGTGTCAGGCACAATTTAACCTTCATTATGTTCTCAGCAGAGGTGTTTATGTAAGACACTGTAATCTCCATGCATTGCTTCCTCTTTTTGTTCTTCCACAGCCTCAAATGCCAAGTGCTTTTTTAAAAAGCCTGCAGTTAGCACAACTGACCTGTTTTACCCAAGCTCACCCTGAGGGTGACGGGCTTTCAAAGGCTGTGCAGGTTTCAAGGATGATGGACTGGCAAAGAATGCTAAAGTGGAGCTGGTAAAATTGAATGACAGATGTGGGTTCAACTGACCAGCGTTTATGGCCAAGGGTTAAGGGAAACTCAGGGATTCAGGTCCGGGGTGAAGGTAAGACAGAGATGTGGCCAGGAGCAGGGTCAGAGGCCAAGGGCTCCATACTGAGTAAACAGGCCTTTGGAAGAAGTGTGAATTCTTGTTCCACTAGAGACAAAAAATGAACAAGTAGCTATATAGTTCAGAAAGCCAAGGTCAATTACCAGAGGAGTTAAAAGGTAGCACGACAAAAAATAATACCCTCCACGCTACTCAGCTGCTAGACCCAAGGAGTCAGGAGAAGAGTGCCTCGGGGTCTTTCTGCTGAACATGGCAATGTTTTCCAAAGTGAGGTCTCTGTGTTACTGACTTCATCCGGAGCACTGGTTAAAAATGCAGAGTCAGAGCTTCCCTTGGTGGCACGGCGGTTGAGAGTCCGCCTGCCAATGCAGGGGACATGGGTTCGTGCCCCGGTCCGGGAGGATCCCACATGCCGCGGAGCGGCTGGGCCCGTGAGCCATGGCCGCTGAGCCTGTGCGTCTGGAGCCTGTGCTCCGCAACGGGAGAGGCCACCAGTGAGAGGCCCGCGTACCGCAAAAAAAAAAAAAAAAAAAAAAAAAAATGCAGAGTCAGGTGACTCTACCAAGGTGTACTAATTGCCTCTCTAAGGGTGTGGCTGAACTCCCGCAGCTAGCTCTGTGTTCATAGAGACCCACCAAGTAAGTGGCTCATGCAACACACTTCATTCTACCCCCCTCCTCCACCCCTTCTATCCTATTCAATACAATTAGAGGTCAGTGTCTTTATCACAGGACTCTCATCTGGTTCCTGTGAAAAGCTGTATTGAATCTAGCAGAGTGAAGGTTCTCATGGGGATGTAGACTGTTCAGTAACTGTTTCTTTTTTTTTTTTTTTTTCCCGGTACGCGGGCCTCTCACTGTTGTGGCCTCTCCCGTTGCGGAGCACAGGCTCCGGACGCGCAGGCTCCGCGGCCATGGCTCAAGGGCCCAGCCGCTCCGCAGCATGTGGGATCTTCCCGGACCGGGACACGAACCCGTCTCCCCTGCATTGGCAGGCAGACTCTCAACCACTGCGCCACCAGGGAAGCCCCAGTAACTGTTTCTTGCATAACAAAAGTTACAGGACCAAAACAGTACAGGCCAATGGTGTCATAATGTCTAGAAAGACACATTTGCAGAATATATCATTTTCTTACCAAAGTAGCAAGGCATTACTATACTGGTCTCTTGGATTAATGTAGCAACTTTCCCCTAATGAGCTCTAAGCTGCTCCATTAGTATAGCTGTAAAAATAAGACAAGAGAAAGTAAACACAGAGTCATCCAAAGTGGGTATTAACCACTAGTAAAGGAAGGAACAGAGTCCAGTTCTCCTCATCCTCAGTAGATGATTTCTATATCTCTTCAACATCAAGTGTGAGACATTACATAAAACACTCAGTGGAACACCCCCACCAATATTGCTTTCTGTAATTTGGATGGAAAATGAGACCTGCAGCAATACAGAAAACACAATATTTACTATCTGTGCATAGCTCATCAACTAAAGGAAAGCAACAAATAAATACACACATGTACAATAAACAATGTGAAAGAAGGGAGAGAATTCATAACTGTGGTTTTCCCACAAATTGTTTGGTAAAGTGATAATAACATCCCCAAATCACTTGTACTGAGTTCCCAACTTGTGTACACACAGCCATTATACTTCCCTAGTAGGAATGGCAGCCAAGTCACACTGCTAGAACTGAAGCCAAGGACAATTACTGGAAAACACCATTAACCCCTAGTTTCCTCCCTTCTGCACCAAACCCACCTGTGTGGCTTTTGAGTCTTGTCCCAGAGTAAACACAACTCTACGTGTACTTTCCACCAATGAAAAAATTCACACTTACTCAAATTCATGGAAGACTATGAGTACTTTCAAGTTAAAGTAACCTTGCAAGTCTTACAATTCTGTTATTCTTTAAGGAGTTCCTACTAAGTCTTAAATGCTTCAGAGATTAAAAGGGTATATTAATGTTATTAGAGACTTGAGATAAAATGCCATGCCTTGCAGGGTATCTTAGCGCTTAATGAAAACATTTTCATCACATTCTGAGTCTATTATTCCAGATCTTCATTTCATAAGTTGTAAGATAATCTTATTTTAATTAGAAGAGCTATACCAAGTACATTAGACTAACACAGTTAAATATATATTCATCAACTTTCTTCTTGTCAGGTAAAATGGCTCCTTTGGAGTTATAATGATGTGCTGCCACAGGTGTCAGTAAAAGAAAAAAACACTAAATACATATGTGGATAAATTCTGAATGGTTTGTAGAGCATTAAATGAGTTTTCTAAGGAGGATTCAATATGGTAGCCACGGTCACATGTGGCTATTGAGCTCTTGAAAGATGGCTAGCTCAAACTGAAATGTGCTATAACGTACACACTGGATCTCAAAAATTTAGCATAAAATCTATAAAATATCTCATTAATAATGTGTATATTGATTACATGTTGAAATAATTATGTTTCAGCTATTTGGTCTAAAAAAATATAGGATTAATATTAATTTCTCCTGTTGCTTTTCACCTTTTTAAATATGGTTTCCAAAAACCTTTAAGTTCCATATGTAATGCACATTTCTACTGAATACTGTTGCTCTCTATCATCTAAACAATATGTAAGATCAAATCCTAATTATCTGTAAGATGTTATCCATGTTGTTAAATAATAAACATAAATCTCAAATTGGCTCCCTCTAAATTCTGAATAAATTCCCAATTATCTTTCCCCACTGTCCAGTCAGTTAAATGAAAGAATGGAAAAGCCAGTCTTAATAGCAGCCTAAGAGAGATGCTACCAGACAGGTCTGTGGCTGCAGAAGGAAGTACCTTCCAGAGCCAGACACAGGTCACATGATTCTCAGCAGTCAATTGTGAAATGAAGCCAGAAGTATCTTGTGGGAGAACCACTGCTTTAACAGCAATCACACAGAACACCTATGACCCAGATGTTCAAGCTGGAGAGGGAACGCTTGAAATTTCATCTTGTGGTTTTGCAATTCTTGCAAAGGAAGGAAAGAGAAAAGGTACACATTTGGAAAAGTTTTCAAAATAAACAAGTACCCCTGAAGACTGAGTTAAAACACCTTGTTGGAAGGCCAGGAAAAATGTGAGCACCAATCAAAACAGACAGCATGTAAACAAAAAGACTCATGCCAAGCTGGTAACATAAAAGGGCCATACACATATTTTTCAATGTAGAACTTGCTACTCTTGAAGAAAAGAATATAGAGCAGGTCAGAGGCAAACGAAAAACAAATGGTCCATGAAGAAATCAGCAGAGCACCTCACAAGGGACTTCAAAGAAAAATGCAAACCCCCTTAAGTATAACAAAGTCTGGAAGCCAGCTGGAAAAGGCCAAGGTCACTCAGGGATGACAAAGGGATGGCAGGGAGAATCATTGAATTATTTGCCTCATTCTTGACTGGAGAAGGCCGTAGAAAGAGTCTCACCTCCATTTTCCTTTAAAGCAGACAAGTCAGAGGTATTAAAACAAACAGTGGAAAATGAAGGACTTTCCTACACCTAAGTGACAAACTAAATGTAAATAAATCACCAGGACCAGACGACATCCACCCAAGACTTCCAAAGCAACTCAAGGGTGAAATATGTATGTGTTGGCCAAAATGTATAACCTGTTCTTATTAATGCCACTGTGGAAGAATAATGGCAGGTTGCCGGCATGACTCATGTTCATAAGAAGGACTCCAGAGGAGATTCTGGAAACAAAAGTCTCTCAGCCTGATTTCTAAATTTGATAAGGTGATGGCATCTACATAAACACTGAGAATGCCATACCTGGGGGATTTATGGTTTATCTGAGGAAGAGTCTTCTCTAATAATCTACAAGGGGCATTTTTTAAGATGATTTAGGATACTTGAACTAGATACTAAGAAATTCTCAGAATTTTGTTGAGTTTTCTTTTTGAGTGCTTATCTGTTAGAAATCAGACTGAGTATTTATGAATGAAATTATATAATATTGGGGGTCTGCTTTAAAACACCCAAGAAGAAAAAAGTTAAGAAAAAACGATGTAAGAAGAAAGAAAGCAGACTGTTGATAAGTGGGTACAAAGTGGTTTATTATCCTTTTCTTTCTCCTTTTGTGTTTGAAAATCTCCTTAATAAAGTTAAGTCAGTCAAGGAGGGGACATAGGAATACATAAATACATATCCAAAAGGAAACCAAGGAGTACTATTTATTTAGACTTTCAAAAACACTTTGACAAAGTTTCACACTTACATTTTACACACACACACACACAAAGTGGGTTTATCACTTATAGTGAAACCTTTTCTCACAGAGAGGGAATCACCCTAGAGACAAAGGCAAAGGGGAAAGATAAATGGGAATTTTGTTGGATAATGAAGTGCTAATAGTGGTATTCCTGATGAGCCAGTTTTATATAGACTCATACGAGAAAAAAAAAAAAAAAAAAAAAGGCCAAACGGAAAAATCAGTTTGTAGTAGTATGAAACACATTATTTGTAGTGAAACTGTCCAAGCTTATAGGGAGAAAAAAAAAATGCTGAAAAATACCTTCCAAGTCTGCCTAAGTCAAAAGAAAAATGATAGATGGTCTTTAATGTGTACCAGTATTAAAAGATTAATTTTAGAAAATCAGTAATATAGAAATATATGTATAAGATGTGAGATCTTATCAATCACTACAATTCTAGAAAAATGTTCGGGAAGAACTATGAACATTGCTCCTAAAATCAGCTTATTTACTTCTATGCTAAAGAGAAAATACAACGCTAAAGAATCACGGCAAAGAATGTTTTAGAAATAAAACATTTTCAAGACTAGCTATGCCTAAGGCAGCAAACTGTCTGCTTTTTCTGGTCACCACATCTCAGTGACAGTACAACTAAACTGAATGAAGTCTGGAGAACATCTAGAATCAGTAAGAGAGCTGAGCAGATTGTATCATATTAGATTCAGACAGTTAAAACTTGTTGGCATAGAATCACAGAAGCTTGAGTGATACTGTATGATCCATGTTTACTGAGTAAGAAGCTGAGTGTGAAATGGTTAACTCATGTCATCTGATAATCAGGACTTGCTATTTTACACTCAGGGAAGTTAGTGTAAAATAGAAATAAAATGACAATAGGAATGCTGTCCATCAAGATATTTGTTTATTTGGTCTTTCTCTAAAATTATTGCAATACTTTCCAATCGCATCATAATCTGTACTAAAAAAATCAACTAATAATCACAATCCAGGAGCAAATATTTTCAAGCTTCATATCTAAGAAGATAGCATAATTTCATAATCTCTCAGTTCTGCTTATTCATCGGTTCATCTTATTTTAGATAGCTAAAAACTGTATTTGTGAATTTATAAATTATAAAGCCAAACGTAAGGTTAAAGTGAAACTTCCTGTGCCTCTCCTGAAAGTGACAGTGATGATGGTTTCATTTGCTACCTCACAAGAGGGAAAGGATGTCTGGTATCTGGTGCAGCTACACACTTGTCCAACTTGCCACAATGTCCCTGACTCAACTTCCAGACTCAATCTCTATGCTATTTGATAGATGTCAGGTAAATAGCAAAAATCGTTATAACCGATATTAACCCTTGCCTAATAACCTTTGCCTTCTTGCTATTCAAGAAGAAAATTATTCAGTAACAACAGCTAATTAGCTAAAATATTAATCATGATGATCTCTGGTTACTGGTTCTATTGATAATTTTAATTTCCTTCTTCATATTTTCCAATTTTAAAAATACAGATTAATTGATCTTTAATCAGGAAAAGCATTAAGAGTATTTTCTTTATTTTTATTTTATATTGGATTAGAGTTGATTTACAATGTTGTGTTAGTTTCAAGTGTACAGCAAAGTGATCCAGTTATACATATACATATATCGATTCTTTTTCAGATTTTTTTCCCATATAGGTTATTTATTACAGAATACTGAGTAGAGATTAAGAGTATTTTAAAATAGGTGCCACAGATTTCCATTTATATAATCTGGAAGGAATATTTAGAGTCAATAATATCTCACTGGCAAACAAGTTTTCAAGACTGAAGTTTTATATAATGACTTCCCATTTTCTCTAAAATAGAAAATGCACTTGATTTCCATCCATTTAGAAGTTGTGAATCAAAGTCCTTTATAAGAAAAACAAACTTAAAAATCTAAAGCGTTCCAACTTTCATTTTTGATGAAGACATATCATCACCACCTCCCATCCCTTATAACTGAGCAAAACAGTCTTGGAGACACACTCAACTACCACAGCACACAGAGGATGCCACTATTTCTTTGTCCAAGTGACTCTGCTGTGTTCTGGATCACAAGAGGGAGTTTGACATTTTGGAATAAAATGCCACAGGATCTCAAAACAGGACTTTGAGGATTCTCAGGGTTCATATGAACTAAGTGAACTAAGTGAGAGTTTCACTTCACCTCATTCACTTAAGGAATCTCAATCAGTTGTTCCCCAAATAGCAAGGTATGGACTCAGCAAAAGGACCCAAGAATTATACCACACATTGTTTATGGCTGAGTGAGCTTACAGAGGGCTGGTATATGCTGAGCACACAGCTATTTGTCATGAAGCCATCAATCAAATTCAGTTGATAATAGAATTCCCTAAATAAATGAATTATAGAAATCAATGAGTCTGCTATTCTTTCAGAGTTTAAAAATCACTGAAAAATTTACCATAGATTTAAAAGGCAATTAAATAGTGGGCATCAATATTCTCTTATTCATTTCACAGCTCTTTCTGTCTTAACCGCTCTGTTTATCAAAGATGCAAACAGACTGCTAAAGACAGACTCCACTGGGGTCATCCCAAGAATAATGGGAATGAAGGCAGTAGTTAAGCTGAGTTACCTTCTGTGAACTCCTAATAACAAAATAAAGTGAAACTCCTTGGGACCCAACCAATCATATCCACCAATATTGGTCCAGACCTCACTTGCCTATTACCTCAATTAGTAGCGCCAAAGAGAAAGAAAAAATGAAACCCCACAGGCAGTCGAAACCTCTCACATTAGCTCTTAAGTTTAACTTCATTTTTTTCCCTCACATACTAACAATAACTTTTTTGAGTCTCACCTTTCCTCTTTGTTCCACTACAAAGCACTACCAATGCCTAAAAGTCCCAGATAGCACTTAATAAAGGAGAGAAACAAAAGGCACAGATAATTATCAATTCAATAATATGCACTGAAGTGAGTCAGTTCAACATATTTGTTGGTATGAGGCCTAGACTGGCAAATGTAGTCCAACGCTGGGTGAAAGGGGAGTGCGTGTATTTATATAACAATAAAGCTTAATTTCTTTCATTCTCCATGATATCGTTGCACCAAAGCTTTCTGACTTAACACCAGGATGGCAGCGTGTAAAGGCTGCCCACTATGTGCCGGGCACTGAGTTAGGCACTGAAAACACCACGAGGAACAAATCATGGGTCCCTTCCCAAAGAAGCTCCAGGGGTGATGGGGAAGAAGGACATAGAAACCAATCATTGCCACGAAGTATGAAAGGCATGATACTGTATAAGACACAAGCAGCAAAACAGGGTTATTAATGCTTTTAGGGGTAGGGATCCAGAAAGGGCTCAGAAGAGGTGATTATCTGAGTTTTGGTGGTGAGATGTCTTTGAAGAACAATTGAACAGAGGGCAATTCACGTAAAGGTCATAGAGTGTGCAAAGGTACAGAGTGTGGAACAGCCTAGTATTTTGGCAACTGTAAATAATTTGGTGTGATTGGAATGAAAAGTGAACAATAATAAAAGCCTCTGTCCTCTGAGTCTATACATCAACCACCCATCGCTCCTCTGATTGGGGGCTATTTACTGAGATGAAATGAATCTGTTTGGGCTCCCCTACTTGTGTAGTTTTAGTTCAAACTGAAGCTCTGATTATCACTCCATATTCATCTGATGCTGCCATTTCTGGTCATGAGCAACCATGTTGCATGACTGAACTGCTAGTTGTGCTCCACTTGGTTGCAAACACTTAAAAGGAAAATTGACCCTGAGAGAGCTGATGCATTTTTATGGAAATGTAATTACTAATAGGGCTTTATTGCTGAAAATACAAATTAAGTCTTTTTCTCCAGCCTCATCCTTATGCATCTTCCTCCTCCACTCTTTAGTCAAAGATATATTCTTAGTATATACCAAAAAATACAGTTTTGTCTTTTTGAATACACTTTAATTATAGGGATTGTGTTGTATTTATAGCTGTTCCTAGGTGGCTGGCAGAGAGGCTTACCTACAAATGATTGATGAACAGAACAATCAATCACTCAGTTCATCTGATTGGTGCATTGAAGGCAAGTGTGGAAGCATATGCCATATAGAGCCAGTCAACTGAAGCAAAGAAAAATATTGTACATTGTCTGCAATGTTAATGATCTAAGAGAATAAGACACATGAGAAATCATATACACTTATCTTTGTATAAATCCTACTTAAAAATAAAATAATGGAAGGGAATATCAGTCATGATGTCTTGGCTACAAGAAATGGAAAGTTTATTGCCTCAACAACAAGGAAAATGTCCAGGTTTCCAGGGTTGATTAATTCAGTGGCTCAACAGTGACATCTTTTTTATCTGCCATCTTTAGGTTTTTACTCCTGTTTGCCTCTTTCACAGTTATAATTTGTGCAGTAGCTTCGACTATTACACGATCACATAATATCCAAATGACAGACTGAGAAATGAGGGCACATCTCTTTCTCATATTTTCGTCATATCTCTTTGGCCAGAATTGCATCATGTGTCCAATCCTAAACCAAGGGCAGTCAAGGGGTTTGGAATTACAGTGACTGGCTCGGCCATGGACTAACCAACGTCCACCTTGCTGAGGGGCTGGAGAGGGTTCCATCTTTCCCCAGGAACATGAACAAAATCAGCGTTCTGAAGAAAAACTTAAGAGGGTGGGGAGACACAGGCAGGATTTGCTATTAAATAAGCAACAAGTAGTGTTCACTATAGACAATGACCTATTTAACTTCATTTCACTGTACTCGCTCAACTTCCAAAGTGTCAAATAAGCAACAGGTAAACTGTATTTTCCACAAAAAGAGGCCCAACTGTATTTACTTTTAAGAAAGAAGAAACAGATGAATAATCCTTCAACAAAAAAGTAAGCAAATGAATGAAAACTAAAATAAGATCATAAAGAAGTTTAAGCGCTATGATCTTTGAGCGAAAAAACATTACGTTCGACTATCATGGGTTGTCTTTCCAAAATAAATACTAGAATTTCAGTGCTGCCATTGATGCAGTAAGTCAAAGCTCCTTCATGTATTTCTTCTGTAGACAGTAAAGATTAAAAAGTGATCATATTTAAAACAAGAGACAAGAGACTTAAAGAAAAACAACCCAAGGCTGAACTTCCAGCTAGAGCCTTTATAATTACATTTGCTATGTCTGCAATCCTTTACCCAGACATATGCAGGTTTTCACCAAGTCTTTGAGGATAATGCTAATTAATTCCTTAATTTTTTCAGAAGTTATTTTGGTGGGCGGAATAATTTAGCTGTAACCACAAGTTAATACAGTTTTAAGAAACCTTTCTGGAATTCAGTGCCTGTCATACATTTAACAATACCATGTTGCAATATTTAAAAGTTTATTAACAGGATGTATTTCAAGTTATACATTTTTAAATTAATCTCAAACTAAATCGAAGAATACACCCATTAAGCATACCTTTAAGAGTTGAATATTGGGCATAACAATCACCACTGGATGCCTAGCAACCCTGGTATCAGCACTTACAGTAAGTCTATCCTAAACACTAATGTAAAATTAGAGATGACTATATATCCACTTCAAGTCTCTGTTTGCTAGAAAAATGCACTTTTTCTGTTATTAATGATTCTGTTTTTTGCTACCCTGGGGAGCTCAATTTCAATGTACAGGTGGAGAAGGGGGTGTCTTGGTCATTAAGTGACCATTCACTCTCAACGAGCAGTTCTAAGAATGGTGACTAATTACTAAAGCAATGATGCCAATCACTGGTCATCACAGTTAAAATGAAATTAATGTTGGATGAGTAACTCAAGCCATCTTTTTTTTTTTTTTAAGCCATATGGAAAGAATACCTTGCTTCCATACATTCTAATTTCCAAAAATGTAAGATTAGATTATGAGTGCCTTGGGGCGCTCTATAGGCTATCCTATTCTTTAAAATGCCTGAGGTAGTCCCCACAGTCAAAAAATGTCATCTCTCATCCCATTTTCTCCTGCTCAAGTACATTATAACAAATAACCTTTCTAATTTTGCATACATTCCCATGTCTGTACATTTACATTACTGGAGTCTCCGGTGTCACAACTGCTAAGGAGCTCTCTGAAGCACTGCGGTTATTCTCTGCCAACTGCGTTTGGCTGCCCAACTCCTTCTGGGCTCCCAAAGCTGGCAAGCTAATATGCTAATAGAATTCATTAGCCTGGGCTTTGACAGACAGTTAAAACAGGACTCTGCATCAGCACTCCAGCACTGCGCAGCCATCATGCCATTTCAGGAGGCGCAGCTAATTCAAAGAAGATGATGACAGGGTTTGCAATCAGGGAACATTAGAGTGTCGGGCAATGGAGAGGCTGAACATGCGAGGCAGGCAATCCTGCCAGCAACCCTGATTTGATTTCTGGCACCACTGGCGGGCTTGGCCAAAAATGGAGGTAATGAGATAAACTGAAATGCCAGGCACTGGTCCTGGTCTTTGAGGTAATTATTCTCTGGGGTAACAAGGGACAAGATGAAAAAGCTTTCAGGGACAGTCAGTGGGCACCCGTGGGACCCAGTTTCCATTACAGCGTGACACTCTGCCGAGCAACTCCCTCTCCACTCAGGAGCGCAGGGTACTAAACAGGCTGTCAGAAGGGAGGGGAGAGTGGGAAGGGGTCTGGGAGAGGAAATAAAACGGAAAAAAAGATAGAAACAAGATAGAGAGGTTGTCAGAGCCAAGCAAGGGAGCGAGGATTAAGTGAGGTGTTTCAGAATCTCTGTTAGGAAGGATGGTAAGGGACGTGCCTTTAATCAATTAGTCTTTACATTCAACCCACTCTGGGGAGAAAGGAAAGGGGACGAGGCAAAGGACACGACAGGCCACAGAAGCCCCAAGAGCAGTAAAACCCCTTAAGATGCCGGTGGAAAACAGATAAGCCTTTGGCATTTTCCCTTTGGGGCTCTTGGCCCTGTCAGGTTGAGGACCTGAGTGAAATGATTAAGAGAGCACTTTCTGGAAGTTCAAGCCTCTAACCCACTGCATATAATCAGGCTTGCCCGGCAATTCTTTATGTAGGAACAGGCCTAAGGCTAAAGTTGAACCAGAAATGAATCATTTCTCATTCTGCAGTGAATACTACTCCTTCTGAATCAAATTGGAGGTCACTGGCTAAACAAACTGGGAAGCGTGCGTGTTACAAACCAGGAGAGTTACTTTGTGTGCACAGACCTAGAGCTTTAGCTTTTTTTGAACTTTACCAGAGAAAACATTCCCCAGCTGAAAGTAAACACTACCTCGGGATTGACAACTGAGAACATGTACGAATCTTGTCACCTTTGCCCTGCTTGGCTTAAAAAGTGGGAACCAAGATATAATATTTGAACACACACACACATGCAATGTTTTGATCCCAGAGAAGCTGTATGTTCCAGTGGTGTACTTTCAGTTTTTGGTTTCTGCATATAACAAAACCTACCCAATGTTTATCAACTACACCTCTCATACTTTCTCCAAATATCTCTCCTGGCCCATTCTCTCTTCTTTTTATACGTATTCTTGAACAGTAGCATCTCATTCATTCTTGCAATTTCAGTTATCACCTCTACAGAAATGATTATCAACCTCTCTCTAAAACCCAGTTATCTATAAACTCCAGGCCCAAATCTTCATTGGCCTTTTGGACGGCACTAACGATGTCCACAGAGCTGGAGAGCAATATCTTCTGACACACAGCCACCAACTCAAATTCCACAGGTCCAAAACTCCTACGTTGCTGTTTCCGTGAATAACATCACTATCTTTTTATGCACCCAGTTCAAAACCTTGGAGTCATCTTCTCTTTCGCTTGTCTCCCACACCCAATTTGATGCGAACTTTGTTGATTAACTCTGTCATGTCTCTTGTATTGATCCCTGAATGCCATTCCCACCATGTTTTTCTAATTTAGGAGCCACATTATGAATTAAATAGTGTTTCATGGATAAAACTGAGAATATAACCACTATAATATTATTTCAGGGAAAATATAGTCTATATACCTGTCAGCCAACCAACATCAACTCATTCTTGACTCTGTTTACAATACCCCAAATTTATATCCAGTCAGTTTCAAATCTTGTTACTCTATCTCCATTTCTCTTATACTTGTTACCTCCAGATAAGGTCCTGCTGGTATCCTAAGTTCTGCCCTCAAAACTTCCACCTGGAGCATAGCAAGAACCTCTTAACTGATCTTAGTTACATACATTGCCGTAAGATTAGCTTTTTAAAACATCAATCTAATAATGACATACCCCTACTCAAAAACTTTCTACAATGTTTCTATCTCAAGAATGGTTAATCTGGCATTAAAGACCCTCTGTAACGTGGCAGGAGCCTGTTACTCCAATTTTCCCTCCTTCCACACTTACTCTAATATCCTAGCCACTCCATTTCGCTTCCTTTTGCTCAACGAATTACAGTACATACTTTTCAAAACAGTCACTTCATTTTGCTTAGAACGCACTAATATCCCAACTATAAATTTCTTCTTGTCACATCCTACCCACCCTCCAGATTGTTCAAATCCCATATCTTTCAGGAGGTATTACCAGTTTTCTTCCCCTCCCTCCCCCAACCCCCGTGTAAACTAACTGCTAACTCAACCACCCTGATAAATAAATGAGTTAACACACATACGTTTTGCCAGTACTGTCTTTCTTTGGAAGAAAGATTAGGAGGGGTTGTGTCTAAGATCATGTATGAAACATACCACACACACATAGGCATGTAGTTACTCTTCTTCCCTATGCCATAGATGAAAGGTATCCACATAATTAGGTTAGCAAACAAGTTCAAATAATTGGGAGATATGATTTGCCCAGCTGATTAACCTCGGTGTTCTCCAAAAGGGTTCCCTCCATAGTACCATCACATGGTTCTGTGTCCACCCAAACCACCTTGAGGCAGAGATTAGCTGGATAAGTGACACTCCCCCAGTGTTCCTGTCTCCTGACCTCTCCATTCTGGTTGTAAAGAAATCCTGATGACTCCCTTGATGTCCATCAACTGACACTTATAGGACTCCTAGATAATCAGAGAGGGTCATTCAGCTAGAAATAAAAATTTACGGCTGAAAGATGCTGGGAGGAGTGTTGCTTAATTTTTTCTTTTTTTTTTTTTTTGGTTGATAGTGAGGTGTAAATCAAATTCACTGTGGAGCAGACCCACCCCCTTCCTCAGATTTCCAATATGCATCCTGGAGAGGATGGAAAAGCCCTCCTGTTGAGAACCACTGCTATCACGAGCACTAGTATTGACTCAGAGTATTGTGTCACTCGGGTACTCTGAGAAAGAAAAAAAAGATTTTTTTAGGACCTCTGATTTAGGTTATGCTGATTATCACATTGCCTATATCACAGGGTTGTTATGATAACAAATACAAAAATATTTTATTACAAAAAAAAAAAAACCCAAATTCTGTGACAGTTTTAGGTAACCTAAATATCTATCCATGCAGTGTGGAATAATTTGTTGTCGATAATTTATTTGGACTCTGCCAACATAGACTCATCGATATGGATCTCCTTTCAGATTGGACTTAATACAACACAAAGTCACATAAGCCAGGAAAAAAAGAAAATAAAAGAATTATCTGCCTTCACTCGCTTTCTATAGCTGTCATGTTAACTGGTTATTTTCATATCTCCACTTTACCCCAAGCCTCATGGTCTTTTTTGTTGTTGTTGTTTATGACAGAGAAGTTGAGATACACAATCACAGAGAACATAATTAGAATCATAGAATTTTAGAGCTAGAAGAGAGAGACCATAGAGGTTATAATTGAGAGTAAAGTTTATTTGGAAGATATAATTTTATTGTTCCCCTTCGTGGGTTAAACGACCAGTACAATCTGCTCCAGATTGCTGTGTCCCTTCTTAAAAGCAAATTAACTGTATCTTCTAAAGAAGGGAATTCTTTTCTCTTTGCACATACTTTAAGCGGTAGTTACTGGTACCTTTTAGAAGGTGTTGTTTGTCTCTTGCTGCCGTCCCTGCCAGAAATGCAGTCTGGCATCCGCTCTTCTCAGCGAACATTCTAATTACAATATGCCCCCTTTTCCAAATGGTCTCAGGATGAGTGAAATAAACAGGCATGCAAAGAAACACCGTAATTAACAACTTCGATGACACGGAGAATTATGATGATGAAAGAAAATGTCCTGACGCATTCCTTGGCAAAAATCTTCAGAAAAGGAAATGCATCCTCTAAGTGTGGTTTTAATGCTAAGCAAGATAACAGTTGGCATGAGGATGGTAAAGTCAAAATCACAAGAGGAAAGAGAATTAGAAGATGTGGATTCTAATCCCAACTCTGCAAATGGTGTGAACACCAGACAACCTGGTGGGAAGTAATTTGGCGATTGTAAAAAAATAAAACATTTTAAAAGCATGGTATGTAAAGGTATTTTTAACCACCCTACATTGTACACATTCAATTATTATCTGTCCTATCAGCTTGTAAACCCATGGATGTCAGCAACTTATTTTTGCTTTTTTTGTTTTTTTTAGGAGGACAAGTCCATTATCCTATACAGTATCTTGTAAGTAAAAGATGCTTAATAGATGTGTGTTGAATAAAAGAATACATGAATAAAGAATACAAGAATTATTGAATGATCAAGTTACTGAATGAATGAAAATAATATGTTAAAGGAAAGGAGAGAGAACAAAACCATAAATGGACCATAAACACCCTAACGGGTTACAGTCATTGAACAGCATTCTAATGAGACACAAAAAATGCTCTCTCTTTTTAGCAAATAAGAGGCTATTAATCGAAGGTGTTTCTCCACCTGCTTAAGGAGGAATAACATTTCAAAACACTGTCAGTCACTTTCAGATTTTCTTTTCAGAGAGGGGAAAGAAGGCACCACACTAGGATGGGAATTACAAGGGCTATTCATCCGCAAGCTTCAGGACATCAACTGATCACCAGCTGGGGTCAGGAAGAACTTACGGGGTCCCCTAAAAGCTTCTTCCAAAGCGTGCCACAGTGCTCACTGCCAGAGTCACAACACCAATGCTAAAATGAAGCTCAAATGCTATTTTTTTATTGAGTAGCAATTCTTATGGTTTTCAAGATGAGAAGAGAACACAACACAGAAATCTCACACGGCACCAGCAGCTCTGCTGTGGAGGCTTCCAAACAAAATGCAGGCAGTGGGTGATGAAAGTAAAGAAAACTGTGACATTGTTGATCTAATACCCACAGCATTCTGCCTCTGTGAAGGACCAGACTATTTCACCGAAGGACCAGGAAAATAACATAACTTTCTCCTGAGAAAGTACACGGCACGGAAGGGCAAATATTTCATCTTTAAGGTCAACGGCTATATCACCGTCAGTTTTCTCATTGAAAAGCTACTTTGGAAGTAAAGAAATGCCCTATTCAAATGTAGAATTTTTCCACCCAGGCTAGTAATTTCATTAGGTTAAAATGGTTTCGTGAGATCATTTCACCTGGGAAAATAAACAGGATATGTAAGAGATGAAACTCCTTTCAAGGACACGATGGATGCTTTAAAAACACACAGGAGACAGCTGCTGGTGGCAAAGCTGCTGGGGTTTATTTAAAGAAAAACATAATTGTCAGACATTGTTTCCAATAGCTGGCGTCCCAGGAATCCTGGATGACATATTCAAAACAAGCCTTGATCTTGGGCGGGCATGCATGCTTCTCAGGCACAGACCTTCTTGTTGATGCAAACACAGGTGAAGCTGCCTTACAACATTAGCAGAAGCCACCAAAGTCTTTAACCCCATCCATGCTCCTCCCCCCTGCAGGGAACAGCTTGAGGCACTGTGCTGTGCCCAGAGTCAAAAGTTAATTCCATCTCAGGGATACTGGCAGCCAGGGCCCCCGAAGAGAACATCGCCACGCTCAGCAAAGTCAAAACGTTTGCCAGATCCTCACTGTTGGCCTTAGACATCAATAAGAGCTCTGGGAAAAGAATGCAAGCCAGATGACTATACCTGTTTTCAAATGAACAGCGCCTTGAATATACTAGAATACAGTATAGATTAGATATAGGAACATTAGGTGGTGCTGAGCTATGTAAAGAAAAGAGGAACACACCACTAATGCTCAAAGTCAATAAAAAATAGAAAACAGAAAAGAAAACAAAGAGGAACACATTTAACCCCAGTGTAGCTCTCCCGGGCTTGTAAACTTATTCATGTAATAACTACGTGGAGAGTGGCTGCTTTGTGTACGGGGAGATGGGAATACAATGGTGAACAAGGCTTGGTCCTTGTCCTTCAAGAGTTGAGGTAAAGCATTCAATAAACAAACTCTTTTTCTTCCAAGTTTTTCCTAGGTCTCAAACTTCTGTAAGGGAAATGGGAGAAAATGACATTTAAACCAAATGTGGCTATATGCACTTGTAGTTGAGGAGAGGTGCAGGTGGTGGCAGTGACGTAAGTCACCTATTCAGGGAGAAAGGAGATGGGGGGACGTGGAGTAGTTAGTGCCTTGCTTAGCAAAGTGCATTGGTGAGTAACAGCCATGCAGGGGAAGCCCAAGCAGGTTTATGGGTAGGAAATGGAGACAGCTGGATTGCTCAGCATAAACAAGTAGGAGAAAATATTATTTTTCTTTTTGGAGTGGCTGGAAGGCAGCACAGAAAGGAAAGAGAGAGAGAGAGAGCCAAAAAACATAGCAGGCATCCGGAACTTAGGTTGGGAGACTGGCGGAGGGACTTTTTAAAGAACCCAATGTTCAATTTTAGATTATCTGACTATGGAATGCCACATAACTTCCCTCGCTGTTACCCATTTCTTCAGTGAAATGCCACCACACACGGCTGCTTCGCAGATGTGATATTTTAGGAACGTGAGGGAACGAATGAAGTAGAAGAAAAGTGTCCTGTGTCTGGGTTGATGCCAGGGCAGAGATAAAGGAACAGCCACAAAACACAAAGTAAATAATGAAAATCTAGCATCACGAAGAAATCAGAGCCCGAGATGACGAGATGAAGCCAACTCCCTGGACACATGTAAAACTCCTGGGACAGGTATTGGTATTTCCCTTAAGGTGTCGGGTAGCGATTCTTAGGAGCAGCAGGTGACACCTGGATTGTACTTCTGCAGGGCAGGACCGTGTCTTTGTCTTTGCGTATCGCATCATGCCTCTACAGGCACTACTACAAACCTCCTAGGAAGGACTTATGAATGGTGATGAATAATTTATAATAGTGAGATGAAATCCCGGCACCTAACTACCAAGCAGAGAATCAAGGGCTTCCCAGGGGCCTTCAAGTCTGAAACACAGGAACTGCTCTGTGTGCACATGAACGAGTAATTGCCCCGCGATCCTTGTTTCAGAGGCTCCTAGCCAGAAGTTTCTTCCCTATCATTCTGCCCAAGATTGAGATTCCCACCATCAGGGATCTTGGGATAGACTTAAGACAACCTATTCAACAATATTATGTCAATTATACCTCAATTTAAAGAAAAAGATAACAGATTCAAGAGCAATGCCTTCATACCAGTTCTCACATCCAGCACAGAGAAAACCCCTTCACATTTTGAAAAGGTTTTCGAACACACACTCTTAGAAGATGCGTTACCTCTTTTTTGTTATTTGAATTGGAAAACAGCAAAGACCAAGCTAGTAATTCTTTGGGTTATGAGTGGTATTTAAGGCAGAGCCACCTTAATGTCAGAAGAAAAGAGAAAATGAACAAAACTGTATTTTTAAAATAGATGAATTTACTCTTACACAGAATTATTTCTGTTCTAGTGAGATGTTGCCTAAAGAAAAGAAGTTCCTGACACTCAGTCATTCACTGATTTACTGAGGACATACAATGCCCGGCGCAGGGGATAATAATGTGGACAAGGTAGACATAGTCTCTGCCTTCATGGTGGTACCATTACAATGGAAGACATTTATACAACAGTAAAGGCGAAGTTCTGATACAGAATGGGAGGTGCCAAGTTATGGGGATACAGTATGCAATGACAGTGAGCAGGGGGCCAGCTCAGATCCCAGGTCAAGAACAGCCTTTGAGAAGAACTTTCATGTAACTTGAGACCTAAATGAGGGATAGGATTTGGCTCAGAAAGAGGCAGTGAGAAGCAAGCAGAAGATGTGAACACAAACACTGATGGAAAGGAGCAGAGAATAAAGAGTGTTTATGAAGAGAGATCCCAGAGAAGCAGGATTGAGATTCCAGGTAGAGAGGGATCCTTTGGCCCAGATGAAAGGAGGTGTTAAGGATTAATTCAACAAGGAGGACGATCAGTTGAGCTGGCTCTAATGCCTACGGAGGCAAACAAAAATCTAAGCCTGTAATGCCTCAAGCTTACAAAATTGAAACCTACGGACAACCAATCACAAAACAGCCAATGAGTCTTTAAGTTATAGCCAATCAATAATTTCCTTGCTTTAATTCTGCCTTTTCCTTATGAAAGTCTCTCCCCAGCTCCTGTCAGTGGAGCCCTCCTAACTACTTCCCGTTTGGCACTGCCTGATTCAAATCGATTTTTGCTCAAATCAACTCTTATTATTTTTAATATGCCTCAGTTTATCTTTAACGGACGGAAGGAACAAGGATGGAAGGCAGGCACTTGGTAGGGGCAGAGCAAGAAGCGGAGGCCATTTCTGAATAATAGCTTCTATTTCCCCTGAAACAGGGGTCAAGGTTATCGGCCGACAGTGAGAGAGAGGATAAGGGCAAGGTCCGAAGAGATTGTTCTTCTTCTTTGCCGCCTTCACTGACCATTTGTGTGGGCAGATAAATTCTGTCCCTGAAATTGCCAAGTCACTAACAGGAGCTCTTCACATACATCCTGCTTTATTATTTTGGAATGGATAGTTTAAATATTAAATATCATGAATGAAATTACGCTAGACAGAAAGGAGTTACAGAAGGAGATAATGTAGCCCGTCAAGAAAAAAAAAAAAAAATCAAGAAATTATCCTATTATAAAGCTCCTTTTCAGCTGCAATATTTCTATATAGGATGGATTTTAGGACCATCCAGCATCATTGTTCTTGTTTATTTCTATATTCATATTGGACCTTGGGGTCTCTGCAATATCTATAAAGAGAATTCTGCCATAAGACAAAAAGGCCCAGCTCAAAATATTTGTGAAGTTGCAGCACCTTCTACTCTCCCATATTCTATAATAGGATATTACAATTTTCAAAATTTAATCAAATTTATATTTCAAATTTTTTAATAAAACTTTCATCAAAAACACAGTACATTATGTTGCTTAGCTATCCCTTTATTAGATCCTATGTATTCAATTTCATTCAGAATCAAATAGTAAAACTATCTCTTTTGAAGAACTGATACGCTCCTTCCTTCCTGATAACAAAAATTATGCAATTTACCAGGTCTCTTCCTTTGACACAGCTAGAGGCGAATTCTTACGTCTAATTGGAGCAACTCTATTACCCTCAGAGTTAACATATTCCTCCTTTTCTAGTTCCTCTAGTCTGTGGCCTGAACTGATATGTCCCTACTGGAGAAACCTTTTGGGATAGGTGATACAAATAAATTAATTAAAGGACCAACTTAATCTTGTGGATAGTGGAAAGCAATTCAATTTCTCCATGAACACTGCTTACCTGGTCTTCACAGCACATAATAAATCTGTTATAAACCAAATACTTAGTCTTGCTCTAACAACCTGAGGCTACACTAGAAAAAAAATTATGTTGGAAACTTCTCATAACTTAGATTCTATTGTGTCCAAATCTACTAAGTGGCATTCCAACCTCTTATTAAACCACACAACAATGTACAAGGAAAACAAACAAAAGTATAATTCATCAGTGTTTTTAAAAAATTTTGGATCCAGTATTTTATCAGATATTTTGTTGCCCATTTCACCTGGCTCTCTTCCAGAAAGTAGCATTCTAATTTTTCTGGGGATAATTGTAGCTCTGCTTGCTCGGTGGTTTTTATTCTTCTGAGTGATTTGTTTTACTCAGTTTATACCATTCATATGCCTCATGTTCTTTTCCAGGAGCCAGCCCATGATATTGAGAGGCGATACACATCTGGTACCTTTAAAAGTAGCATCTGCATTGCCTGCAATAATTAGCATTTTGCTTTCCGGTGCATCCTGCTTTGCATTTATACTGCACCCTGAATCAAATGACTTTAAGACCCTGAATTAGTTAATCTATACAACACTGCTACCTCGCCCAATAGCTCAGAAAGATCTGAAGGAATTTTATTCAAATTCAACCTAGAAAATGGGTGAAAGTGAAATTAGGCAAGCAAGGCAATAAAGCAAGAAGCCTAGAATAAGAACACCTGAAGATGAAAAACCCGGAGCTGAGTCTCTAAGCCAAACTACTTCCCTAAGAATTCCTGAGCGCTAATGAAAGCAATAAACACTGTACACAGCTTGCCTCCCCTGCCCCCTTCCTGTATCCTGCCTGCTGGTGGACTCTCAATGGCCTACATGTCTTCTCCATGACAGCATTAAAATCAAGCAAAAATTACTTGTAAGACAATAAAGTGTAGCTATCCTACCATCCTATAAGGTTTCCTTTATGCTGAGTGAAACAGGTATTTTTAAAACCGTTCAAGAATACCACCTTGTTTCCCCAATAAGCAGTAGATTGTTTAAAAGCAATTTTTACAAATGATTTCTAGAAGTTATAAGCATTCTGCTTTGCTTTTGCAAAAAGCCTAGTTCCCCTCCCCTTCTGTATACCTATCCACTGGGGAGTGGACCAAGGATACATACGAATTCTGTTCTGACCTCTATAGATGGAATATGGCAACTTGCTTCATTTTGGCATAGGAACAAGTTATTTCTCTGCTGAAGCTGTAGGTTTACTAAGAACCCAGAGTGCATCTTCAGTCTCATTAGCTTTTCCAGGATGCGGGGCTGTTGTAGTGCATTTCAGAATTTTCACTATATTTATAGGATGATTCACAACTTGCCGTTTAAAATAAATGCGTTGTTCAAACATCATCTTTTCCCCACTACGTGAAGACTGTGCCCTTATCATGTACAAAATTTTCATTATTTTTTGGAGTCTCTTTCTGAACTTCCTATTTATTTCTCTGGTCTGCTTATCTATGCACGGGTAGCATACGGCATTAAATTCTGAGGCTCTGTAATAGGTTTAATATCTGGTAATACTCGTCTCTCTTCAATATTCTTTTTCAGAATTTTCCTAGCTATTCATATTTATTTTTCCACATATTCTTTTGCATCAATGTGTATACTTTTAAAATATACTATTGATCTTTTAATTGGCATCCCAATGCATAAATTAACTTAGTAAGAATATCTTTATTGACTATGGCTACCCGAAACAAGACATATCTTTTCATTTGTTCAGCAGTTTTTTGGTGCCTTCTAACAGTGTTCTAAACTTTTCTTTATAGAGACCATGCATATACTTTATTAGGTGTATTCCTCCCTATTTTATTTTTATGCTGCTACTGTATAAAGGATTTTTTAAAATTACATTAGATCTTAAAACTTGTTATTTGCATATGAAAGCTATTGATTCATATGTATAAAATTTTTACTACACTACCTTATTTAATCTTTTATTGTTTTAATATTTCTTTTTCTGTTCATTCTCTTGGGTTTTCCAGCTATAAAATCATATCACCTAGAAATAGTAATTTTTTTTAACCTTCTTTAAAATTTTTGTAATTCTATTGTCCTTCTTTGGTTAATTGCATGAATTATTACCTCCTGTACAAGGGCAAATAAAAGTGGTAGGAGTGGGAATTGATATCTATTCCTGTTTAGAGTGGGTACCCATCTAGGAAAAAAAATTATATCCATAATTTATAACTTACACATTATGCAAGAATAAATTCCAAATCAAATATTTACATATAAATAATTAAATCAAAGAAGAAAATATGAGAGAATTTCTTTATAACCTTTATAAACCTAGTTTCAAGGATTTCTTTCAAAATATTTCAAAATATTATTCAAAATCCAGAAGCCATAAAAGAAAAGATTGATAAATTTGATTACATTTTTAAATATTTCTACCTAGCAAAATAAAATAAAGACAAAAATATAAACCAGTAATAAAAAAATAAAATAAAATAAAATTTACAACTCATATAACAGAGAAAACGAAAATTCAAATGTAGGCCATATTTGTAGTCTTTCTATTTTAAGGACTAATGGGGAAATAAAATTTTATATTTGTATTTGTGTATGTATGAACAAATTACAGAAGGGAACACAACAAAGTATTAATAATGGTTATCTATGGAAGTGGAGTGAGAACTCAGTAAATTGGGGAGAGGGTTAGGAGAAAGACATTTCACTATATAGTCATTCATTCATTCAAGTTTTTCAACAAATTAATAAATTTAAAAAAAAATAAAGTAGTAACTTCTCAGAAAGATGACAACAGAAAAGTAGGTCAAAATTCCTCTTCCAGATCAGCTGAAAAATGAGTAAAGTATGTCAAGGAATTTCTTCTGGAATTGGCCCAGATGAACAAGACTGAAGTGAGTTATCAAGAGCTAACTGAAAGAATCTCCTTTCCAAGAAAGCACAGCCCACAAACTCACCTAGTGTTGCAAGGGCCACTAACAGCCCATGCTAAACTGTGCAAATTAGAAACAAGCACCCTCACCCCAGGGAGAAGAACTCAGTTCCCCCAGCCTGGGCAAGTAAACAATGTACTTATGATCAACTTTAGATAATTCCTCTTCCGCTGGATGGAAGCAGTCTTACTCCAGGGCACACAGCTCGGTCAGCAAGGATAGGAATTTCAGCCCCTGCACAGCCAAATGCCCTCACCCAACCATTCAGAGTTGTGAGAAAGTGAGGCAAGGTACAGAGAGGAACAAATTCACTTGGATCCCCTTGCACCACTGCCTTAGTGTCGTGGAGCAAACCACGTCAAGCAAGGAGAATTAGAGATTCTGCTGACCCCAGTTTCCTGTTATGTATTTCCCCTTCCCCAATGCGACGGAATACTTTTCTAAATTAAAGGGGAATTTTTCCTAAAAAGCCGGGGGAGGGGGGGGAGGGAGGGAAAGGACAGAGGAAATTTAGGAAAAACAGGAACTTCCTGCCTTAGAGTCAGTTTCAGCATTTCATGAAAACACTCCAAGGCAAAAGCATGGGGTGGAGAAAGTATATGAGGCCACACTAAAGAAAGCACAGACAGGCAGCTTGTCACCAACTGACAAATTCATCCTAACTCTGAGGCATTTTCCTGAAACAAAAGGACATTTACCCAGATTGGCTGGCAGATAACAAATGACATCATGTACCTAAAAGCAATCACTAGGTTAAAAGGAAAATCAGACATGAAAATCTGACTGCTGGGGCTTCCCTGGTGGCACAGTGGTTAAGAATCCACCTGCCAATGCAGGGGAGACGGGTTCGAGCCCTGGTCCGGGAAGATCCCACATGCCGTGGAGCAACTAAGCCTGTGCACTGCAACTCCTGAGCCTGCGCTCTAGAGCCCACGAGCCACAACTACTGAACCTGTGAGCCACAACTACTGAAGCCCGCGTGCCTAGAGCCTGTGCTCCACAACAAGAGAAGCCACCACAATGAGAAGCCTCTGAACCACAACGAAGAGTAGCCCCCGCTCGCTGCAACTAGAGAAAGCCCGCATGCCACAACGAAGACCCAATACAAGCAAAAATTAATTAATTTTAAAAAAACAAAAACAACAAAACCTGACTGGTGGTTTCAACAGGCATATAAAGTGCTATCCCCTTCTGGAACTTCCCATGCCCCATTTTCCTCTCCATTCCTATCCATCTGCCTAATAATCAAACTATTAATATGAATCTATATTACCTCTTTCATCATAAGATATAAAAGGATGAGTAAAAAACATCAAGCTAAGCAGTGAGCAGACCCAAAGAGAATGTACCATCTTAATTTTTGCTCAAATAACAGATCAAAATAGACCTGCCTTCTATCAAAGATAAGTACACACAAGATAAACAGTGTTAAGTCCTTTGAAAAGTTTTGGCAAGAAAATAAAAAACACATGATAAAGCTGGAACAGTATATTTTTACAAAGATATGTTCCAAGACACAAACATTCAAACATTTTAGAACATTGTTTTTATACTATTTAAAGTGAAAGATAAGATATAGGAAGATATTTTTGAAAGGGACTGACGACATTAGGGAAAAAAAGTAAAGCATGTAAGGTTGACTAATAATGTCATGACAGTATTTAAAATATCACTCACAGCTGTAAAGAACTAAAGTGACCTTGCAGTGTATTAAAGCTGGGATGTGGAGAGAAATTTGACATGTTCTTTCAGAAAGAAAAGGTAAAGAAAAAAGAAATGAAAAAGTCAGACCAAAAGGATAGAAGAGCAAGCAGCAGAAATCTGACATCTGGATGACTGATCTTCCTTGAGGAGAAAATAGAATACCCCAGAGCAAAGCCATTTAAGAAATAGGGCTTTAAGCTTCCAACATTCTCCCCCAGTTTATTCTTGCTAAAACCTGAATGCTAGGGGCTTCCCTGGTGGCGCAGTGGTTGGGAGTCCGCCTGCCGATGCGGGGGACGCAGGTTCGTGCCCCGGTCCAGGAGGATCCCGCATGCCGCGGAGCGGCTGGGCCCGTGAGCCATGGCCGCTGAGCCTGCACTCCGCAACGGGAGAGGCCACAACAGTGAGGGGCCCGCGTACCGCAAAAAAAAAAAAAAAAAAAAAGAAGGTGACCTAGAATAAGTAACAAAAAATCAGGCTGGCCTCAGACTCCTCCCCTGAAACATTAGATTCTAGATGAAAATGAAACAGAATCTACCCTAAATATAATGTTCTTTTGAAGGCTCAAAGTGTACATTCTCATAGAAAAGCTTCTGCAAAGTCCTGTCACACATGTGAAAAAGAATAATATCAAACATTACGTTGCCTATATATATTAACTTACTACTTCTCACAGCTTCCATGGAAAGTGATATTATTTTAGTAAAGAGGATGCTGAAACACAGGGAACTTAGTAAACTGCCTGAAACCACATATCTAGAGAGTATCACCCAAGCACTCCAGCTGCAAAATCTGTACTTTGAACCATTATGCTGTTTGAAAACTAACAAATCATCTAAAATAAAAGGTAATGAACAAGTCCTTTACCAATGATAGTATTATGATAAATCCGTTCTGGATAGCCCCTCTCATCCCTCAGGTTTAAGCTTACATATCATTCCATTGGGAAGTCTTCCCTGTGACATCTTCCAGACTAGGTCTTCCACTCAGGGTATAAACAGGAAACTAGAGCTCCTTAGGTCTTTCAAACAGAGGGAATTTAATGCAAGGAATCAATTACAAAGATGATGAAAAAGCTGTGAAAATAAACAGGGGACAGTGAGGCAAAAGATTTATAACAGAGATTAATAACAGCAGGAAGTTTCTATTACCTCTGTGAAATAAAAGGACAATGGCAACAAGCAGGGTTCCAGAAATCATGGCTTTTGGGAGGAAGCTAGGACCACAAAGTGAGGGACTCTCTGATAGGAGCTAGCAACCCAGAAGAGATGGAGCTATTGCTGGAGTGACCCAAGGGGACAGACAGAGAAGGGGAGAAATACACTGGACTCTCTTCCTTGCTGCCTTCCAATCTCCTGCCACTGCTTCCCATGGCTGAATCTATCTGAAAGGTGCAGGAGAAGGAAACCTGGGTAATAACATTGTTCCCTATGACAGACAGCAGGACAGTGACTACAGATGAACTTCTCTGGCCATACCACCAAACACCCCCACAATATCTCTACTGTAATATGCCTTATCTTATATCCGTTTGTTCAGGGTTTGCCGTCCCCACTGCTATAGCCATGGCATTGTACCTTTTAGGTCAGCCTTCAGGAAAGAACTTGTGCAGTTTGCTGACAGCCTCCAGCTGCCACACCTACTGGCTCCACCGTGGCATTCACACCAAAGCCATACTTTGCTAGAGCTGCTTTGAGCCAGTGACTAAGCACAGCAGAGGTATTTGAGCTGAGCCATTCCTGGACCACAGGACCGATGTGGCTCCTCTTTCTGCTCCCCATCAGCCTAGCTAAGACTTTCTCAGAGCCGCACTGCAGACATAGGTTCTTCCTACCCTATCCTCCTTCCTTCCTCTCTTCCTGCAACATGGTCAGACCTGCATGATGGCCTGAGCTCTCCTCATCTACTCCCACTCCCTCCTCCACGATCCTTCACAGGTATTTCCTCCAATCTCTTGCACTTCTTATTCCATCTTGGCATGTGCTTTCCTGGAAAACCCACCAAACTATAACCACCTGGAGAGGAGAGAATATGTAGATCTTGTTCGTTGCTATAGTCCCATCACCCAGTATAATACCTGGTACAGAGCTGGCATTCACTACATATTTAAAGAATAATTGTTAAATGTTTGAAGAACTACATTTATACCACATAATACATTTTTAGCAATAAGTATTAATCATTAACAGATTTGAAACAAGCAGTAAATAACTTGCCTTCAGGTATATTCATCACGAGTCATCTTGCAGTTTACAGCTTGCTCTCATACAAAAAGAATTCTGTATTAATCATTAAGGTGAATAATATACTAACATTCCTAGACTTGACATAGGGGATAGCTCCTAGAATTCTTCCTTGGTTTCCAAGTAAAGCAAATAACTTTTAAGTTGGTATTTCAAATTTTTCCGATTTTCACTATTCACTGAAAGATGTGTGTATTCAGAGGACAGGAAACAGAGTCCGGACTACATAAGGTCAGAAGACAAGATTATTAATAGGATTTATTCGTGTCGTCAGGGAACTGAACACTATAGAATCCAATCTAACTGTCCCTCTCCCTGTTGGCCCCTTATTTGAATCTCACCCTTTTTTTCCCCCTTTTTCAGAGGGGAAAACATTTAACATTTCTGAACCAAAGCTGAGATTACTAAAACCAAGCACACAGTGCTAGACAGCGCTAGCAATTTTCTTTCATCTTACTCCACAAAACCAAGAGCAAGATAAGAAGATAGGATGTAGAGAGAAATAATAGGCATCATGTTAAGTGCCAAGCTCTTTTAAAAAGTCTCCTCTGCCACCAAGATAAACCTCTTCGTAAGACAAAAATCTGAACTAGGCAAATACTTATGTGCTTTTGTATGAAACTTCTGGAAAAGTCTAGGCTTACTTGGTACAATGGATATGCGTTCATTCAGTTTCAATGTCTATTATATTTCTGAAATTAGTTATATAAAATAACTTAAGAAAAGACATAATCGTTCCCTGTGACCCATATGTCTTGTCAACTGGTAGGTAAATCTACAGGCTTAATGAGATTCCGTTTTTACTGTGCTGGCAAGGTGACTTTAAGAGATGATGCTGTGGGGCTTCCCTGGTGGCACAGTGGTTGAGAGTCCACCTGCCGATGAGGAGGACACGGGTTTGTGCCCCGGTCCGGGAAGATCCCACATGCCGCGGAGCGGCTAGGCCCGTGAGCCATGACCACTAAGCCTGCGCGCCCGGAGCCTGTGCTCCGCAACGGGAGAGGCCACAACAGTGAGAGGCCCGCGTACCGCAAAAAAAAAAAAAAAAAAAATAGAGATGATGCTGTGAACTTCCACTGGAAGGCATGCGTCTGGTCATCGTCCATTTTGTGATGGTAGCAGACACTGGTGCTCAATGCCCAGCTCCACCCAGCCAGTAGGAGTTGCAAAATGTTACTACAATATTATTTTTTCTTCATTTATGAACTGCAATACTTTATAAAGAGAAACCATCTCATCAGTAATTTGATTATCTTAGGTATAGTTAGTGTCGAAAAGGCAGAATAAAATCTGTATCAATTTACTTACCAGCGTTCAAAATAATGAATTGGATCCAGAGGGTCCTCCAAAGGTGACTAATGAATCTTTCTTTTTATTTTAATGTCATTCTGAACTTATTTCTTTAAATAGATTTGATGTGTCTTAATCCATTGCAGCTATTATCTTTATTCATGCACAAATTAGGCCACCTTTAGCCAGAGTCCTTTTGAAACAATCTCAGTAGTCTTTGATAGTGGCTTTGACTTCAGATATGACGAGATTTCCATGCTCATCTTGTGCATTTCCTACCCCAGACCTGAAATCAGCCTCTTCTCCAAGAAGTTATGGTTTATATATAGGGGGGAAATGTGAGCTGGTGGTGCTCATTTGCTGCTTGGGTTGGTCACTGTTCTAAGCTTTTACAGGGAGCAAAGTTAGGAAATATGTAATTTGGAAAAAGGATAAAATATATCATGCGTCCATACCTCACTGATGCTCCAAATTCAGGACTAATGGGTTTTTACAAGTCTTACATTACAATGGCAGTATAGGCATGCAATCAGAAAAACCCTGATGATGGAAAAATAGAACCATCTTGTCTCTTTAAAAAAGAGAGAGGAAGACAGAGATAGAGACAGAGAGATGAAGGAGAAACTAATTGATTAGAAGAGAACAAAAACACACCCATTGGGATGGTTATTATCAAAAACAAGAACAAAAACTCTTTTGGTGTAAAGACCGGCAGACCTGACCCCTTATGGCATTTCACCCATTTCTACCTTGGTTGTAGTTCTTTGGTGGCAATACAGCAGGAACCAACTGTTGCTTACTTAATCTAGAAAGGAAATCATTGGAAGGAATAGGATAGCTTATAGGGTGGAAGAAAAAGCCGAACAACAGAGCTTGACAAAGAGCAGAGCCCTGAGTGGCATCAGATGTCGTGGTGGCAGGAACAAATGGGTGATAACTCATTCCCACTCAGTGTGCCTCTGTGTGCAGTGAACTATTGATCACATATTGATCTGGTAGATACATTCCTTCATATCTTTGTCAGGGAACCACCACCAGGGTGAATGGCCTGCAACTATTCTCAGCTTTCAGTCCCTCTGCTCAAGATTCTTTTTCCCTGGAAGTCTCAGTGGTATAACTTGGGCTGGGTCCCCTCCCTTGGTCATTATTGACAAGCTTAGCATTGCTATATCTGTGAGGAGGATTATTTCCCCGAAGTAAAAAATTAGGACCAAAAAAAGAAGAAAATTGGAGAATATATGTTGGGCAGGAAAATCAGCAGAGGTATTCTCCGACCTCCTTCACTGAACTGCAAGAGGCTCACTCATTTCAGTATCCACAGAACACAGCTTAGTGCCTGGCTGTGAAACGTGCATGGTGGATGTTAACACTGGTCACCATAGGTCTTGCCAAAAGCATGGACCTGCAATGTAGAAAGGCAGTGCCATCCAACACAACTTGACTACGTCAGACGTGCTGGGAGACAACAGATGAACCCAAGCTCCGTAGAGAACCAAAGAGAAACAAAATAAACGGAAGAAAAGAAAGAGAAGTACACTTTGGGTCGACCACATAACTCCGCAGAAATCAGAGGCAGCACATCCTTTTGAACAAAGGCCTGAGAAGATGAAAGACCAAGGTGTTGCACATACACATATATCAGACTAATTCTTGATTGATTACTGGAGTCCATATGCTGATTTGTATATGGAACCCCCAATTTTAAGACAAAGTTACAATGTGAGACTCTGCCAGTCGTGGTTACAGTATTTCCCACTCTGTGTGCCTCTGTGTGCAGTGAACTATTGATCATATATTGATCTGGTAGATACATTCCTACATATCTTTGTCAGTATTACCACCATTTCTGAACATGAAGGGCAGAAATATTTTGCCATTAATATGAAGGATTACCATATAAAGTAGGATCACAGACAAGAGGCATCCTTTATTGAAACTGAGAATGTTATATAAGCAATTATATAAAATATGTCAGTGCCTAGCCATTTCTAAATCAACATTGTAGTCCATTAATGTTAACATGCAATTTATGAAAAGTTGTGAGTACAAAGCTCTTTTTTAATGCAGGTAACTTTAATAGCAACATACATGCGGGAGTAAATATTGTTTCACACTCCGCTGATGCAAATTTGTTATACACAATGCACTAAAATAATTTTGTACCAGAATGTATATAAAAAATAAGTCACCGAAATAATGTTCAGATTCTAAGATAAATATAGATTAAAATTCTGGACAATTCTAAAACAACCAAAACATACTTTCCTTGTACAGACATAGATCTACTCAAACACTAAGGAGAAAGTTAGATTATACATTATCCATCCTTAGCTTGTTCTGGAAAGTTTGGACACTTTGCACTTTTCTAATTATTTCTGTTCCTCGACAAAGATGTCTTGATCAGTCAGTTAAATCGAAGTTGTTTAATAATAGCCTTCTGTATATATAAAGGCACTGGCTGGAGAAACCCAAATTCCAAAAGTACATCCCTTCTCTACGAATTGTCTTTTATTTGGAAACGGCTTCGTGGTCTCACGAAAAGGAGTTAAGAGGAGTCCTGAATGTCAATTCAAGCCAATCTTTTAAAGTAAAAAAAAAAAAAAAACTTTTTAGAGAGGAGATGAATAAGAAGAAAGAAAATCTTTCACACAGAAAATACATTCGGGAAATGCTAGTTAAATGAACAGTGTCAGGGATCCTAACTTAAGCCAACATCGCTACTGCATTTCAGAAAACTCTGTCCAGATATCTCAGGCAAACCAGTAAAGAGGACCTGACAGAAGTTTATTTGCTTCAGGGAATGAACTTTCCAGAGAAAGTCATCGTAAGAGAATAAACATGACCCCAAAACAATCAATGATTTGACTGGCTGAAGAGACGACCCAGGCACTGGCACTCACCTCTTTCCATTCCCAGTCTGACACCCAGGAGAAGAAGAGGCTCCAGGTAAAACCCCAACACCCTATTTTATATAACTTCATGTGGATAGAGGACAGAGGCACCAGCATTGCCAAGTTCGTCCACTCCAACAGATCCCAACACAAAGTGGGAGTGGGGTCTCATCCCTCATTTTGCCACAGACTGTCCTTCAGTCTGGGTGCTGAGAGGTCTCTGTCCTGTACCTGGTGTGCTCAGCAGGGGGCTGCAGTGCCTAAGGGAGAGCAGAGCAGCATGTGATGGCTGGGCATCTCTCAGGCATGTGTGGGAATCCCTGGAATTACCGTTTCAGGGAGCACCACACAGGTATTGATCAGGTGATAGTGAGAGCCCCTCAAATTTGGGACTTTATTGATAATGTGATGGCATTGTACCTACAGGTTAGTGAGCTTGAGTCAATTCAGAGAACAAATAAATGAATAAACCCTAGTCTTTTTTTTTTTTTTTTTTTTTTTTTTTTAAACCCTAGTCTTTAAAACACTTTTCCCTTCACATTACTTGACTTCAATCAAAATTAGAAGACTGTGATATATCAGGACAAAGGATAACAGTGGGAAATATCTAGGTTTATACTGGACAATGGTCTCTGACAATTATCATCTTTTCTTTTTTTTTTTTTTTTTTTTTTTTTGGCGGTACATGGGCCTCTCACTGTTGTGGCCTCTCCCGTTGCGGAGCACAGGCTCCAGACACGCAGGCTTAGCGGCCATGGCTCACAGGCCTAGCCGCTCCGCGGTATGTGGGATCTTCCCAGACCGGGGCACGAACCTGTGTCCCCTGCATCGGCAGGCGGACTCTCAACCACTGCGCCACCAGGGAAGCCCTTATCATCTTTTCTTTGAATCCCATGTTGCAGTACCAATCCAAGCAACTCCTAAGCTCCTTAAAGATTTGCTTGATTTTTTTTTAACATCTTTATTGGAGTATAATTGCTTTATAATGGTGTGTTAGTTTCTGCTTTATAACAAAGTGAATCAGTTATACATATACATATGTTCCCATATCTCTTCCCTCTTGCGTCTCCCTCCCTCCCACCCTCCCTATCCCACCCCTCTAGGTGGTCACAAACCACCTAGCTGATCTCCCTGTGCTATGCGGCTGCTTCCCACTAGCTATCTATTTTACATCTGGTAGTGTATATATGTCCATGCCACTCTCTCACTTTGTCACAGCTTACCCTTCCCCCTCCCCATATCCTCAAGTCCATGCTCTAGTAGGTCTGTGTCTTTATTCCCATCTTACCCCTAGGTACTTCATGACCTTTTTTTTTTTTCCTTAGATTCCATATATATGTGTTAGCATACGGTATTTGTTTTTCTCTTTCTGACTTACTTCACTCTGTATGACAGACTCTAGGTCCATCCACCTCACTACAAATAACTCAATTTCGTTTCTTTTTATGGCTGAGTAATATTCCATTGTATATATGTGCCACATCTTCTTTATCCATTCATCCGATGACGGACACTTAGGTTGCTTCCATATCCTGGCTATTGTAAATAGAACTGCAATTGATTTTGTTTTTAATATGCATTCTGGGGCTTCCCTGGTGGCACAGTGGTTGAGAGTCCGCCTGCCGATGCAGGGGACAGGGGTTCGGGCCCCGGTCCAGGAAGATCCCACGTGTCACGGAGCGGCTGGGCCCGTGAGCCATGGCCGCTGAACCTGCACGTGCGGAGCCTGTGCTCCACAACGGGAGAGGCCACAACAGTGAGAGGCTCGCTTACCGCAAAAAAAAAAAAGAAAAAAATGCATTCTGGATAGTTTCTTTCAACCGTTTTAGTGCCATCTTGTCCCATCATATCTGATAAGCAAAAAAATTAACTCAGGTTGACATCTTCCCTACAAGAGACTCAGAGCTATTGAATTATCTAAAGATGGTTCTAAATACCAGCCTTTAAATGATAACTGATCTGCAAAAGGCATGCATTGTTTCTGACACGCCGTGTCACATTTCTAACTCTTCACTCTGCATTGTGCTACATCCTGCAATGTCAGCTAACGTGGAAATCAGCAGTACACAACATGACAGGGTGACTTAAAATTGAATGAAAGCCACTATTCAGACTGAGCATCCATTTTATGCCATCCATTAGGAAAAATACAAGGGCAAAGAATGAAAGGTTATTTTCAGAAACCATTGTTTGAAATAAGCTATGCTTCCTTGAACACTTACATAAAAGGTATCTCTCTTTTCTGTATCTTTACTCAGTAATTTATTATTGTGAAAGCCAATTTAAAAGATAAGTCCTATGCCATTTCCCTAATCAACTTGCACTTATACATGCTGTCACCTCATTCCATAATATAGTTTTTGGCTTGAAATCATGGACCTTTTAAATTCTGGAGTTGGAAAGGACCTGGGAGATAATATAGGTCAACCCATTTACTGTGCTGATGAAACAGAGGCAGGATGTAAAAAGATTTGTCCAAAGTCACACTGCTAATTAGCGGCAAAGCTCCTGCTAGAACCTGCATCCCCTTTCAGTCAGTGCCTTTCCATTACGCCATACAGGGTATAAGCTGCAAAGAGGAAATGCAGCAAGCTGGAGGGCACCTTGAGATTATTTACAACGGTATAAAAAGCAATTAGACCTAACATGCTCTGATTGAATTTCTGCTTTATTTTCATTTCTTGTCACATTTCAGTGATTTAAGAGAGTTTGTTATTTACTTAGAATGGTCAAGAAACAAAATCCTGGGAATCTGATAAAATGTGCTGTGTAATAAGCCAAAAATTAAATGAATGGAAAGCCAACGAAAAGACCAAAGAAAACACAGGAGAGGGCAGGGATCTGGAGAGGAGAAAGCACTGACTGCCACCCAAGCTATTGTTCCCATTTCCAAGATGAGAAAACCAAGGATCAGAGCCATTAGCTTGCCCATGGTGACCAGGAAGCAAACACTTACCAAAGCTTCTCTCAGCTACCTTTCAACAAATGTTGCTAACCAGATCTTTCACAATTCAATTGCCTTCCCAATACAAATAACCCTTATACCGAATGTATGAGTTCAAGTGAGTGTGTGAGAAATGATGAAAAGGAGGAAGGACAAAGAGTAGAGTCTTACGCTAGAAAAAAAACTTCTAAAAGCCGGCTGTATTTCAGGGGGTAGGAGAGACCAGCATGGAGGGATTTCAGGAGAAACACAATCTCTCCTCCCATCTATCACCAAGGCCTGAAACAACCATCGTTGCTTTGCAGTAAGGATTTTTGTTCTTTGTGCACAGATTGCCCATCCTGAAGTTTTTGCATAGTACCATCCACGTTGCTCTCATTAACACATTTAACTAAATTCAGTGTTGTCTCTGCTGCTCTTCTAGATTCTCTTAGCTCTGTGACTGTGGCGCTCATTCCCAACTGTGCTTCCCTTTTTATATGTACCCGAACGGTTGTTTAATAATATACTCTTCCTTCTTGAAAACGGAGACATTTACCCTGTTTAGGGCTGCTAGCACTTCCCCCATTGGCTCTGCTCCCTCAAGCGCTGTGACAGTGATTCGCGTCTTCACAGGAAATAGAGGTGTCTAGACCTGAAAATCTAAACCGTGCTCTCTGATGATTTTTCCATATTTTGGCCTACCAGCTCCTCTCCCATCCTTCCTATTCAGAAAAGCATTCTGCCTAACCAGTGAGACAGGCAAATAAGGACATGAATGAACAGATTTTTAAGTTGTTCGTTGACCTTGCACCACTGCTCCCAACACTAAGTGCTGACGATGCCTTAAAAGCTTCTTGTCCTCTTTGGCATTTTTCAAAAGTCTCTGTTGTTTCTGACTCTTCATGAGGGTTCCCGTGTGTTTCTAATGGTGGCACTAGGCCATTCACTCATTCTTCCTTTCGTTGAGCACAGCCTTTTAGACCTGAGATAACCCAAGTGGTTGGTCCTCAGTTAGCCTTAGAGCTTCCACAGTTACCTCTCTTTTTATTTCTTCATGAAGAAAGGTATATTTCAGAAGTAAACTTTCAGAATTCGATTTTCAGAGCCTCCTTTTTCTTCTGAGTTACCTTGCCTATTAGAGTCTTGGCTGCGCAGAGAACCGAGGCAGAAGGGAATGCCACATATTCCACAACTGAAAGGGGGTGAGAGATGAGACTATTAGGGTTTCGGCAGGGGTTAAGGATTTTGGCATCTTAATCTTCGGCCTTTTAACATTTACCCTAATCGTAATAATAATGACATCATTGCCTCTCCTTTCTTCTGCTGAAGACATAAAGGCCATGTCATTGCTTTGAAGGGAAAGGAAGAGAGAGGTCTCGGACTCTTAGGAATAATTACTGTTTACATTTCTGATTGAAACGATTGTAAGGAAAACCAATGACTAAAGTGAGGTCTGATAGGCTGCAGGGTCTGAGTGGCCAAGAGCCCCTTTATCACAGACTGCAGAGTGACCTATAACAAACTGTGAGTTTCACACCTCAGGGAGTGAATACAACTAATCCCGTACAGATGAGAGGCACCTACATTTTCACATCTGCCATTCATGGAGGCTCCAAAGTGCACTAAAATTTGCCGCAACTAAAGGCCCCGTTTGGACCCAATGATTCATCATGGATGCTGAGATGTGGCAGGTGAGCAACGGTACCCTGAAGACTCTCTCTGCCCACCTGTGAGTCATACCTTCTGTCACTCGGCAGCATGTGACCTCTATTCACCGACTCACCACTGCCAACACTGGAGGCGCCAGTAGTGACAGGTGTCCCTGCTGCGCCTTTTGACATCATGGTGCCCGCAGACGGCTGTCAGAAATCAATGACTGAGTCCCTCGTGCCTTCTTTCTGCCACCCTCGACCTTCTTCTTCCCACAGCCCACTTTCCTACTGTAAAACTAGAGGGCTCGGTGCACACTCCAGAGAAGCTTCCAGATATGGCAGTATTCACTGCTCCACCACTTCAGGAAACCAGCCTGGCACCACTGAGAAGGAGTAAAGGAAATGGAGAGCTTCTGCTCCCTTCAGGCTCTGTGGCTAAACACGCAGGAACAAGTCTGGAAGCATAGTTTCAATTGTTGTCAGAATTTCCCATAATCTGCCAGTCAGTTGCGTCTGCAACATTCTCCAGTCATTGGACGGGGAGGCGTGTGCCAGTCTGCATGGCTGCTTTTCAAAGAGCAGCCCACAAAGTATACATACGTTCCAACATGGCTGCAATTTTAGCTGCTCAGAGAGCACAGCAAGATAAATAACCATGCCATGAGAAATTACAGCATTATGTACTGCAATAAATATGACAAATGACAGGCCAGATATTCATTGGCTCATAACAGTTGGCAGGCATAACCATCTGTGGATCCAAAGTTCGAACTATTTGTTTTCTCTCCTACAGCTGCCTAGATTTTTGTCCACCTCCACTGAAACCTCTGGTCTTTAAGGTAGCCTGGACAACCTGGCGAAACCTTTGACTTTATTAGATTTTAATTAAGAAATACAGGGATTGCCACAGAAAAGGCAAAATGCTCTGGGTGTATGAGAGAGGAAACACAAAAGATATCTCATATCCTTTTCCTTAATGTAGAGAAGCTTTTTACTTGCAAAGAATCTGAAAGCAGGAGAGGCAAACCTAATGATAATTAAGAAAAATGATGCTGTTTGTTGCCACAGAAGAAATAAATCTTCTGTGTCTCCTGTTTATTTATTGATTAAACAAGGAAACCTACAATGGATTTAAGTTCCTGCTTTAGTCACTAGAAAGGTAACACTGAAGTCCATTATTTCATTATGTGAAATGCTAATCTATATTTCTCATTTAGAATCTAAATCCTCTGCTTGGTTGAAATCTCACAGCTTCCACCTCTGATAAGAGAAGCCTAATGAGCCCTAATGTCACCACAGCAAAACTTGCCCAATTAGAGCAGTTGTTCACAAAAAAAGTACACTGTGAACTTCTAATGCAGAAACTTGACAGTTTAGAGTTGAAAAATCCATGCTAAGAAAAATCAGATTTTTAAACAGGTAACTTTCTAAGCATAGCTATTTCCTGCTCTTGATTTTCCCTTAGTCCTGCACTAAGATATAGGGAAGGCTTTCATCAGAAAGGCAGAGAAAAGGATTTTTCAGGCAGTGAAAGATGGTAACAGAGTTCCCTGTAATAGAAACCTTTTCCCCAGTTACTAATCTAACCTGGGAGTGAGTCAGCTGAGCAAAACAAATGATTTTCTGATTATTAAGTATTTTGTCTCTTGTATGGATGTTTCTCTTTCAAGCACTTATTAAAATAAAGCAAAACAACCAGACCCAAGAGCAAAAATCTTTCTAACCTTCTCACACACAAAACACCAAACCCACCAGTCATTAAGGGCAGATTATGGAAAAAGAGAAACCACAGGATTACGAGATCACTCTGCTACCATTTCTTATCCAAATACCACAGCATCACCATCAAATCAACACTGCTACAGGAAAGTAAATCTATTCAGTGATATTGATTGACCAAATGTGCATTAGCGCCTTCTATGTACAAAGCAGCAAATAGAGTTTGGGGGGAAAGAGGGGTAAGGATAAACCAGACATCGCCCCTCTTCAAAGCTTCCGGAAGAGGAATCATACTAATATAGGCCAGAGAGGACTAAGTTGTGCAGTGAAGGAAGCAGACAGTGCTGGTGGATTAGAGGAGGGACACTGCCACCTCTGAGAACAGACTGAGGGAAGGTTTCCTGGAGGAAAGCGTACTTGAAGAAAAGGAAGACTTGAACATGCTGACACAGGGGAGTAGAGGACATCCCAGACTGGAAGAAACAGGGAAACACAAAAGCATGAAGGTAGAAAAGTGCTTCTGAACCAAGTATAGTGAGAAAATGTGCAAAGTACCAGGCATGCAAACAAGCATTGAAAGTCATTCATTCACAAATACTAACTGAGCATATATTTACTATTTTTATGGCACTCTTCAGGGCACTGGGGAGACAACAGTGAAGAAAACAAACAAAATCTCTGCTTGCACAGAGTTATTTCCTAATTGGGGAAGAGATATATTGAAAAAGGCAGCCATATAATGCATCAGATGTCTTTAAAGTATACAGGTATTGGAAAATAGGGATTATATAAGCTGTTGAGGGGAATTTCTCAGATAAAGTAACTCTTGAGCAGAAACCTAAAGTGAAGGATAAGTTTAAGTACCTATTTTGGGGAATTATAATTCAGGCAGAGAGCCTGAGGTGAGACATGCCCAGTGTAGTGTGTGGTTGAGGACAGAAAAGGCCAGGGTAGCTGGGCGATGGAGAAGGAGGCAGGAGGTGATGTCAGAGAGATGGCACAGAGTGTGGGTGGTGGCCAGCCACGTCCTCAGGGCTTGGCTACCAGAGTTAGGACTTCACGTTTTCCTCTGGGTGGGATGAGAAGACGCTCGAGGGCTTACGACAGAGGGCTGGCATATGACCCACCTTACATTTTGGGGTGAATACAATGGCTGCTACGGGGAGGACAGACAGGGGTGGTAAGGATGGAATCCAAGAGACCAATTAGAAGACCAGAGCAACAGTGAGACAAGACATGACAGCGACATGCAAGAAGAGCACCCTGTGAATGTGAATACTGGCAGGGCAAGAAAAAGTGGAAAATAGCATTAGTAGGTGCTTATTCCTAGTCTAACTAGATTAAAATTTTCCCTCCTCATTTACAAAAGTTTAGCTATACGGTTGCAAGTTTATTTTGACCCTGACAGAAAATCATATCATTCAAAACATACAAATAGCAAAGTTAGCTGGAATGACTCAGAAGTCCTAGTTATAACATCAACCTCTCCAAGCAGAGGAGGAGTGAGTCTGCAATGTGAGCGAGTCCATGACACCGTCGTGGTGGACTTTCTCACCCAGGGCCTTGGGACTGCGGTTCTCTCTATTCACAGCCTAAATGGTTCCTAGGTTAAAAAGCCACCTGCACCCCTTTAATCCTCCAGCTAATGTAAACTATTAGAAGTAATAATGCCATCTTTGTGTCTCACAGCCACATGTCCTTTCCTAGTAAATTCCGCATAAACCTTCTCCAAGACCATAGATCAAGAAATGTGTGGTAGCAGGTGCCACCCCTGCTGTCAGGCAGCCAAGAAGGAGCAGGGAGTGACTGGTGGCTATCTGCTCCTCATAACCAGTGCGGCGGGAAGATCTGTTTGCTCTTCATCCTCGCACGTGATTTAGGGATACAGCTCTCCTCACTTAGTCCCAGCTCCCTCACTTGCTCCCTGCCCCCTTCAGGGCACCACTCTGATTTCTATTTTTCCCACATCTCCTATCATAATAAACTAGCTTTAGTTTATTATTAACACAAGTTTTCATGTCATGGGAGAGGTGCTGGATTGACGGCTCAGGTATCTCCACAGTCTCATGATTGATAAGCTCTTACAATCACCCAGGAAAAAGCTGCTGCAGCAGATACCTCAGATCGAACAGAATAGACAAGGAGGACCATGTTTCCAAATGCCTGTGGCAACCTCTAGCTCAGTTTCCTTCCCTGAGCCAAAAATAAAAAAGGAAGGAAAAGAATCCACCAGCATAATGTGATGAGAAATGCAAGGTGATGCGTCAGAAATGACAATGCAGGTCAAGCTGGCATTTGTTGTTACTGAAATTGGTGAGTGATATCCCTTCCCCTAGAAATGCTTTTGCTCCTCCAGGAAAAATAATTTTGTATCAGTCATTATCTTTCCAGAGCAATAGAATACGAGGATTTTTCCCATTATGAAATGGTGGCCCCCCTGTAAAATAAGGGTGACCATTATCTCTTGGTATGTTATGTTGGGTATTTTTTTCCTTTTTTTTTTTTGGCGATACGCAGGCCTCTCACTGTTGTGGCCTCTCCCGTTGCGGAGCACAGGCTCCGGACGCACAGGCTCAGTGGCCATGGCTCACTGGCCCAGCTGCTCCGCGTCATGTGGGATCCTCCCGGACCGGGGCACGGACCCATGTCCCCTGCATCGGCAGGCGGACTCTCAACCACTGCGCCACCAGGGAAGCCCTGTTATGTTGTTTTTTAAAAACAGTAATTATACATATAATTCCATCCTCTGAAACACTTTAAATGATTTTCCAAGCTTTACTGTACATATGAATCACCTGGAGATTCTGGTTCAGAGGATCTGGGGTGTGGCCTAAGCCTCTTCATTTCTAACAAACTTGTAGGTAAAAAGTTAATACTGTCAGTCGGCCAATCACATAACACGTAACAAGACATTCACGAGTATTTTCAGGACTTCCCTGGTGGTGCAGTGGTTAAGAATCTGCCTGCCAATGCAGGGAACACAGGTTTGAGCCCTGGTCTGGGAAGATGCCACATGCCGCAGAGCAACAAAGCCCGTGCGCCACAACTACTGAGCCTGTGCTCTAGAGCCCGCGAGCCACAACTACTGAGCCCACATGCCGCAACTACTGAAGCCCACGCGCCTGGAGTCCATACTCCACAGCAAGGGAAGCCACTGCAGTGAGAAGCCTGCACACCGCAATGAAGATCCAACGCAGCCAAAAATAAAATAAATAAATAAATTTATTTTTTAAAAAAGAGTACTTTCAAAATTATAATTTTAATTACTTTGTATTTCATTTTGCTTTCTAGAATATGCCACTTTCTATTAGATCTGGATTTTGATCAGGACCCTTGCTCTTTCAGGGTGTTTAGAAATTCTCTGATGACAGTATTTGAATATCTAGACTTTTTAACAATTACGGTTGGTCATGTATTACTGTTCCCAGTGTCAGCTGGATTCTTTATGATTCATGCTCTGCATTTTATTGTTAATATGTAAGTCACTATGCTGATGAGCTGATGTGGGGAATGTTTTCTTTCTTAACCCTTGAGAAAGCTAGTAATTAAACCCTTTAGAAACCCAGTAAGAAAGAGTCAAATTGTTTAAGAAACACTGTATTTCTTTGGAAAATAGTAAAGCTCTAACAATAACCTTTCTAGAGGGCAAAAAAAAAAAAAAATGCTATTTTACTTGCTCCTTGGTAGAGTGAGAGCTATGAAAAATGATGGAAGGGAACTTAAAATAAAAATAATTTTATTTTACATTTTGATTCAGATCCTGTAATTCCAAAGAAAGCCTTTGAAGATAGATTGATTTCAATAATTTCCTGCATGCCACTTAACATCACCTGGAGCCAATCAAGAGAAATCAGAATATCTTGCTCTGACATTTGGGTGTGAAGCAAAAACAACACCTTTATATTTTAAACTTCACTCTTTCTGAAAGTCAGAGGTTGAGAGGTTGAAAGTTCTGGCTTCATCCATGCACACAAGAAGGAAACTCAGCATTTGGCCCACAGATATGTGATATGTTCATATCAGATTTGCTAGCCTGGTAGTTCTATCTGAAACCTCTCTCAAGTAGAATCTGTTGATCAAGCCAAAGTGTGTCCTGTAGTTCATTTTGCAGATAAACATTCTCAAAAGTCTGTAGTTGAGAGTATTTCATTTCCTTAAAACCCATGCCAATTTTAAGATTGTCAATTTATTTTCAAACTGCAGAGTTGGGATGGTATTTGAGTATGCAGGAGCATATACTGCTCAATTGTCATTTTACCATAGATTAAATGTCTGCATAAAAAGGAATGCATTTTACAATTTTCAAACGGATGAAAGTTTTATGGGGAGATGTAATGAGAATAAGGATGTATTTTATGCAGGAGGAAATGCTGTCTGGCACTGAAAACCACAGACAAGGATTCAAGAGTCTAGGATTGAATTGGTGGCATCACAAAAGATGCCTTCAGGCATGGATGCTCCAAGGTAGGTCAAAAGAGAATCAGCTGAATCATAAATGCTCACTGCTTCCGCTGTAAACCTCAAAGAATTTCTGGTTCCCAGGTTTAAGGAGCGGGCACGCTCACCTCAGATCTGGCTGTGTGAAGTTGGGCAGTGTTGAAAGCAGTTTAGCATAGAGCAGGGGTAGCATGTCCTGGGGTCAGAGGCATGGATTCCTCAACCAAATTTCCTGTGTTTGAATCCACTCACTTAGCTGTGCGCCCTTGGGCAGGTTACTTAACTTGCTTGTGCCTCAGTTTCTAAGCTATAAAATGAAAATAATCTACTTCGTTAAGACTGTTATGAGGATTAAGCGAGTAACATTTGTATGAGGCTCAGATCAATCCCTGGTGCAAGTATAAACACTTTGTTAAATAAGTGAATGAATAATGAAGCAATGTGGCTTAGGTGTACATTCTCTGGCTCCATATTGCCTAGTTTCAAATCTCAGTTCTACTACTCTACGGGGCAAGTTATTATTCTAGCTCAAAGTTATAATATAATACTATCTACCATTATATGAGTGGTCTTGGGCAAGCTATTAGCTATCTGAAGCTTGGCTTATTCATCCAGCAGTATACTTCCTATGGTTGATGTATATGAGCTACCTTCCACATAGCAGACTTATCGTTAAGTTTGATAAGTACGTCTTTAACTCACTGAAAAATAGTTTATACAAGAAAGGGCCAGAGAAGGAAAACAAAACAAAAAAACCCTGTAGTGTTACACCAGCAGTGTTCTTCAAGGTTAGCAGCCACACATCAATCAACCCTCTCTGGACACAGCCGTTTATCAATTATGACTCTACTTCACAGTGCTGTCATGCAGCCCATATTTGCCTGTTTAGTCCACAAAAATAATCTCTTTTTACGGCATGTTTTCTAACACAGAGTACATGATGATAACACCTTACATTTATATAGCATGTTAATGTTTTCCAAAGCCGTTCCCACCCATTATTTTATTTAACTAGACACATCATAAGAGGGTCATTTGTCTTTGAAGAAACAGCTTTGAGGAAATTTTCAAATTTAATTTAAAACCATACTTTCACTGCTACCAAGAGTTATCACTGAAGACAGTATTTCCATCAATGGTTCCTTTTAGGTAACAGACTGTAGTCACCGCATCTTTGGATATCTGTGGCAAAGGGCAAAGCCGCCCCAATGTTAAAATAGCTCTCCGTGTTCTCTCCTCTCCTTTTCTCTCTGCTTAATACAATTCCACATTGCCCACTATTTTGAGGACCTCTCTACTTAAAAGTAAATTCAAAATCTTCACACTTATTACTGTAGATTAGTCATAACTACCTTTTCTTGACTCCAGTTACTCAACATAATGTGTATGTTGGCTCTTCTCCACTCAGTCAGTATACGACCTACGTATTAGTGTCACCCCAAGAGCCCTAAATCCACTTCTTCAGCCCGACGATGATCTCCTTGCCCAGGACTTACTTATTTTTAATTATTTATTACTTGTACTTCCTTTTTACCTTATTAAATAAGTAAATTTATAGCTCACCTATTTTCAAAAGGAATCTGAAGTGACAGAACCACATAAGCAGTCACAGGTGTAAACGGAAAAACAAAGGAGGAAGCCTTGCACGGTCTCTCTCTCGCTGTCCCTCAGCTTTCCGTCTTCCTTCTCACCCACATTCTGCACACAGAAATGGGCACTTCACTTGGATAACAGCCTTCATCCCACTCTGTGAAGTGAATGTAAACTTTGATTGTGGACTGCAGAATCTTCTCAAGACCCATTTTCTCCACTTTCCCCAGCCCAGAATCCTCCATTACAGACAAACAAGCTCATGGAAACCATATGCCTGGTTCTCTCTCTCCTGCCTTCATGTCCTACCCAAGAAGTTTATTTTGCTTATTTAACAAACATTTACATCAATTTCTTAGTCTGTGCCAGTCCCTGTTCGAAGTGCATTACACAGACTAGTTCATTTAACCCTCATAACAATATCCATCCTACAAATGTGGAAACTAAAAGAGAGAAGTTAAGTGGCTTATACAAAGTTTTAAGCTGAGTGGCAGAGCCAGGATGGGACTGGCAACTGGGTCTAGAGTCCGTGCTTGACTCCACTCTACCTGGACTCTCTTCTCTCTGAGATGCGTATTGATTTGCCTGGGGCCCCCTTAAGCTCTTACAAGGTCAGAGCACACACTACTCTTCTATCCCAAGCATCTCTGAAGCAGTTGTGTTTCTCCAACATGGATTTCAATAGCTGGTGACGCACTAGCGTGAAACAAATAATAACTTGAATTTACTGAAAGTTTCATGGACCCTAGTATTTCTATATTCTGTGAAGAATGTAATTTTTGCATTGATCCTTATGAACAACATCTGAACTTAGAGATGTGAATGCATTGTCTGATTTGGAGGAAAACAGAAATAAAATAGAAAGAAAACTACATCCCCAGACTTGTAACAAAAGATGTTTTTCTGAGTTTTTTCTCTTTTTGGGCAAAAGGATAACCCATGTAGAAAAATATAGAGGGAGGCAATTTTAAAAGAAATGGAAAATGTCCAGTTCTTTTACTAACCATGTTCTTCTGGTCCACTAACCTATAATATTAAAACTCTAGATAGTACCTAATAGGTATATAGACTTGCTGTTTCAACAGTCTAAGTATTTTCATCTCCAGACTTTTGTATTGTTTTCATTATTTCATACTGCCTAATAAGTTACCAACATGTACTGACTTAAAATATTTATTATCTGAAGCATCACATAATCAGTGAAGGATGAAAAATTTCTGTCAGAATAACTCACTTTCATTGATTTTCCATAAAACCTGGCTTTGCCTATTATTACGTGGCTCTAAAGAATAAAAAAGGAAAATGTTCAATCTTTCATACTTTTTTATTTCTCCTCGCCAAAGAATGTAAACTATTTCTCAAGGAATCCTCCCGACCCCCACCACAGTAGAAAAAACAACAAAAAAAGTCTTGTACCACCTGAGGAGCAATTTTCTTCTCTAAATGGGTAGCAACTGAGTTTTGTTTTGTTTTTTAACATCTTTATTGGAGTATAATTGCTTTACAATGGTGTGTTAGTTTCTGCTTTATAACAAAGTGAATCAGTTATACATATACATATGTTCCCATATCTCTTCCCTCTTGCATCTCCCTCCCCCACACCCTCCTTATCCCACCCCTCTAGGTGGTCACAAAGCACCAAGCTGATCTCCCTGTGTTATGCGGCTGCTTCCCACTAGCTATCTACCTTACGTTTGGTAGTGTATATACGTCCACGCCACTCTCTCACTTTGTCACAGCTTACCCTTCCCCCTCCCCATATCCTCAAGTCCATTCTCTAGTAGGTCTGTGTCTGTACTCCCATCTTACCCCTAGGTTCTTCATATATATATACAATGGAATATTACTCAGCCATAAAAAGAAACGAAATTGAGTTATTTGTAGTGAGGTGGATGGACCTAGAGTCTGTCATACAGAGTGAAGTAAGTCAGAAAGAGAAAAACAAATACTGCATGCTAACACATATATATGGAATCTAAGAGAAAAAAAAAAGGTCATGAAGCAACTGAGTTTTAAAGCAGGTTACTTCATACTAGAAGAATACGGTTTGTTTTCACTTCTCAAAAATTCAAAATGCAAAACTGATGAAAAACTTATGATATATTTTACCATTTAAATATTTTCTTAAATTTTGGAAAATATTTTTGTTGAACTTAGAGCTTATGTTGGAGTTATAATGAGTCTTAGGTCATTTTAATTGTTCTTATGAATACATGAAATAAAATATTTCTAATATATCTATGTCAGTCCTCACGAGACAAGCAACAATAAGATGTAGCCTGTATCCAAAACAGACTGTCATTCAACAACACATTTGTGAGGGGAGAGAAGAATATACTTCCAACACTAAATTTTATAGACACCCTACAATTTTACATTTAGTACACAGTCAAGAAAGCACCACAAATAATTGAGTAAGAAATATAGCTCACTCACTGTTGGGGAAATTGGCTTAAATTTCAGGGAAGGAAATGTCCTTGACAATATCATATATCAAAATGTACTCAGAAGTATTGATTTAAAAAATAAAATGTACAAGTAAAACATAAAATACCTGAAAAAAAACATAGTAAATATTTAAGATCCTGAGTGGATAAGTATATCTAAGCAATAGAAAAAATCATATGGATAATGGTTAATTATTTTATTAGATTAGTTTTAATTTCCAAATGTCTAAAAATAATTTTAGCACATTAAAAAATAATATATCGGGGAAATATCTGACAAAATTCTAGTACACAAAATGTTACATGGAAGGTTTCTTCCTTAGTAAGAAAAATACTAAAATATTACAGAATTAATGAGCAAAGAACACAAATAAATGAATCATAAAAACAAATTTAAGTAACCAATTAACATAAAATAAAATATTTCTTCCTCACTAACAATCAGACATACTAAGTAAAAAATATATTTTTCGGGCTTCCCTGGTGGCACAGTGGTTGAGAGTCCGCCTGCCGATGCAGGAGACGCGGGTTCGTGCCCCGGTCCGGGAAGATCCCACATGCCACAGAGCAGCTAGGCCCGTGAGCCATGGCCGGTGAGCCTGCGCGTCCAGAGCCTGTGCTCCGCAACAGGAGAGGCCACAACAATGAGAGGCCCGCATACCGAAAAGAAATATATATATATATATATATTTTTTTTTTTTCAACTATTTCATTAAAATATTCTTTAAAGTAAAACACTCAACTGTAATGACTACGTAGGGAGAAAAGCAATCTCGAAGACTGTCATGTGTATGTATACATTGATGTAATCTTTCTTGAAAGCAATCTGGCAAAAGCAATCAAGAAACTTAAAAAAAAAATTAGACACTTTAGCCCAATAATAATTATTTAATATGTACTGGGAAAACAAAAAATTTGTGTGACTCACTTTATTGTGATATTTCATTGTGGTTGTCCGGAACTGAACCTGCAATATCTCCGAGGTATACTTGTATTTAAAGTAGGAAGACCAGTTTTCTGGGATAATTTAGAAAACTGAAGTCAGACCCATGCATAAGCAAGGTACATGTTTGCCTCTAGTAAGACTTAAAATTTGCCAAAAACAGATTCCCTAAATGACTTCTCCCAGTCCTTTTACTGATCTGCAACTACTGTTGGGAGACAAATCTCCATGGGTCTCTCATGTTTCTGCATTTCTGTATTCTTGACTATCTTCTCCAGTGTGTTTGTGTAGTGAAAAGCCTTGGAATAGATAGTATCTCCCTCCACAGCAAAGGCCAGACAGGCTTACTGCCCATTATAAAAGATTCAGGTTCCCTAACTTATGGATTCCCTTCCTGTAATACAAATCACTGCATGTGCTACCATTACCTAGCCCTCTTCGCACCACCCTATGAGAATTAGGCCAATATCTGGTTACTAATATCACTGAGAGAAATAAATTGTCCTTTAATTCTGACCCAGGAGTCTTATATCTTCTGCCAGCATCCATGAAACTATGACAGGCGAACTTGATTGCGTACAAGTAGGGTAAAGTCACAGAGTCTCCATAGTGCCTCACAATTATCTGATTAGAGATGTATTTTTTTGGCTTTAAAGGGTTTTTTCTATTAAAATCAGCATACATTTAAGAGAGTTAGTACTTTATATGATGTTTATTAGTCATTTGTAACTTATTACGTGAAATAAGTTATAAGATCCTTTGTTGTAAAGAAGTTTATACAGGGGAGAATATGATGATATATAACATGCATCCTTAGCAGCTGAGCTCAGAGAGAATGGTACACACAAAACAGGAAGGTAGAGTCATCAGAAAGGGAAGTGAGGAGAAGAAGACAACCAGTAAATAGTGTGGACATGTAATTTATCATCACTTTAGAGAGTAGAAGAAGTGTTCCTGAAAAATAGAATAGAATATTAAATTTACAGCATATAATAAATTTAAAAATCTCTGTAAAAAGGGCCTTCAGGCTACTCCATGCCCCACCTAGAGGTACCATTCCCTGACCCAACAGTGCAACAGCACAGTACTGAGCTTGGTAACAATGATTGACAAGTGTGGGAATTTCAGGTGACAAACCACAGAGACTGGGCAGATCATTTGTTATAGCCCTTGACAAGATATTCTGGTACTGGTCACAGTTTGGATTTTTTTTTTAAAGGAGGACATAATGTATCTTTGATTAAAAGATTTTTTCCTAGTAGAGATATTTATAAGGAAAAGTAGTAGGGCTCTCTTGAAAGCAAATCCAGTTCCATTTGTCTTCAAGGATTGAATGCTCCCAACCTGGGGAGCCATTTGGGCCACGCCCATGATGACTTCTAGCTCCGCATTAACAAAGACCGGTGATGGATGTGATCCCCACGTGAATGCTGTTACACTTGGCTTTCCTAACCTATAGATGGTTTTAAGTTCTTGTCAAAGAAAGAAAAAAAGCCAATAAATGATTGAGGATTTTTCTAAAAATTCTCTGAGAAATTCAAATGGGGAAAGAGTGGAAAAATAATAAAGTAGCTGGTTCAAATGCTTGTATCATAGAGAAGAATCATATCATTGTTAAGTAGTGGCAAGTAGATAAAAAAGGAATAATACGAAGACTGACAATTTCAATTCTTGGAAATTCCACAGTACTTCAACTTTCTGTAATTTCCAAATAAGGGGAAAATGGGTCCAGTACTTCTAAGAGAAGTCTGAACTTCAGAAAAACTAATAAGTAAAATCAAATTTAATCTTGATGAAAATGACCATGAAAATCATCAGCTCATGGGACCAGAGTCCATTAAGGCATGTGGAAAACATCCCTATGCTTAGTTAGTATTGTTTTAACTCTGGTGCTCTATCCCCATAATCTTAGATAAAGCCAGTTAGGATGCTGGATTTCCCTAACTCACATTGAAGGTAACTAGCTCTATTTTCTCTCTTCTCTGCTTGAAGGAAGGAAGGAAGGAAGGAAGGAAGGAAGGAAGGAAGGAAGGAAGGAAGAAAAGAGAGAAGGAAAGAAAAGAAAGGAAGGAAGGAAAGAGAAAGAAAGAAAGAAAGAAAGAAAGAAAGAAAGAAAGGAAGGAAGAAAGGAAGGAAGGAAGGAAGGAAGGAAGGAAAGAAAGAAAGAAAAAAGGAAAGAAAGAAAGAAAGAAAAAGAAAGAAAGAAAGAAAGAAAGGAGAGAGGAAGAAAGGAAGAAAGAAAATAGGAAAAGCTCCTAGATTTTTACATGGTGTGTGAATCCACTTAACACAATTATAATGCCCAATTAATCTTAGCAACATGAGTGATGAATCATTTCTCCTGGTGTCTCTTCAAAAGAGAGTCAATTTAGTTCCAGCATTTGACTATTGTTTTAAAGCAACTGTAATCTTGCCCGATTAATCAGGAAACTAATAACTGAACTCAAATCCATATTCAGAAATACTGTCTCCCTAGGTACTGCATAACAGCATACTGACTACCCTAGATACCAGTTTTTCCAGGTAATACAAGGAACAAAGGCTGAATTCTATCATTTTCTTTCCTTTTTAAATCTTAATTTGATGGTATCTCCTGCCATCTACTGATAGATAAAAAATATAAAAACAACTTTTCTAAATCATTTGACCATTTACCACAGAGGATCAAGTGCCATCTTTTGCTTAAGTGTGAAAAATCACCTAACCTTAGCATCAGGATTTTTATATCCAGAAACTAGTAATAGGTTTGCTTCTAGTGGAAGATCTTTGGTTGCATTCACATTTTACATGTAAAAGCATTATGGTATAAGAAAAAATATCAATGGCTCTGAAGTCACAGACTCTGGGCTCTTGGCCAGCTCATCCTAGGGCACAGACTTGTTCTCATCCGCTTAGGTTGCTTAGTCTAAAATAAAAGCATTGGTGGTGTGGGAGGGTGCTTTTTCCAAGCTCCTAGATGCTCTAAGACAGGGCATTTGAGTTCTCGATAAATACAGCCCCAAAGAACAGGTCACTCCGTTTTATAGATGGCTCACTTAAAAACCCAGAGTGCTACCCTCGGTCATGGTCACAGAGTCTGCAGCCACCCTCTGCAGAAGGCTCCTCCCCATTTTGTCTGTTACTTCCAAACACTGCCCTTCCAGCCTGTCCCCAATACGTAGCATCTTTAGGAGCTGTCTGCTGCTTCTCCTCGTGCTGGCACAGCATCTTCACTGTGGAACACTCCTTTGCATTCACTCAGAGAAAGCACGGGAACAGCGATCAAGCTGTTGAATTTAAATGACTTTGCCGCGTGCTCTGCAGCTGACCCCAGCTCCCAACTGGGCGATGGGTATCTTTGATTCTTTTTCTAACCTTTGAAGAAAAGTCCCTACTTAGCTGAGGGTGACTTATCTGGTAACTGCAAACGTCTAAGACACCACCGAGAACCAAAGATGGACAAAAAAGGTCCTCTGGGAGAGGTCTGCAAAGGTCTCCAAGATGAGACAATGCCTGTCACCAAATTCATTTCGTTAAAGTTCATACTCTTGACTTGAGAGTTTCTTCTCTCCCATTCAAAGACATATATCATCAACATTTCTAAGCTTATCCATGTTGAATTTTTAGCCATTGCCATTTAAAAGCAGCAAATTAGTCATGGGGAGAAAGTCCATTAGAGGCAGGAATGGCAGCCATAAGAAGTGACAGCCAAGCATCTGACAGTAAACAGAAAAATGGAAATGTTATATTATCTGAACTAAATCTTTTAAGAAAGAAAAGAAGTGTGTAATTCATTTTAAAAAGATTAAAAAGTGGTCAGAAGCCTTAAAGGTATGTTTTAGATAAGAAAAATCCACTGTGTAGATTTCTGCATTTCTAAATGATTTTAGAAAGATGAAGTATTCCTGTAGAATAAAAAAATGGGGGCTGACATAGTTGGGGGCTCTTCCATGACCAAGTTCTTCTACTCAAACTTAAAATTTCAGGGCATTTTCCCAGCCTGCTCCCTTACACCACACCCCAATTCCCAGATTCTTAAAAGTATAGTATATGCAACATAAACTCTTCTTGAGAGCTCAGATTCTTCTCTATTGACGTCATTGGTCAAACTGTGATGCCCTCAGAGCTGAGAGAGAAGCAGAACTAAGTGGCCCTCTTCAAAATGGCCCTTAACCACTGTTGCAGTACTTTTGCCTGTTTGTTCTAGCTTATCAGATCAAGTTCTAGTGTGCTGAGAGGCTGGGATTTGCAGTGTGGAATGTGGCTTTTCGCTCAGGGGCCTCCCCTATAATGATTTTCCCAAGTCCTCAAAGAGACCTTCCTCCCCTCTACCACCATCCTAAGTCTAGCAGGGCTCCAGGTTACCCCACCTGAGTTAGAACACTCACAAAAGGCAGACCAGGCAAATCCCCCATCACACTTGACCTTAGTTCCCACCATTAGTACCATCATGTGAAGCAAAGTGTGTCAAAAAAAAATAATGTGTAACAGATTGCAAGAAAAAAATATGAATATGCTTCTGCCTCCCTACGATTTGCCCTTTTACTGTCATGCACTGGGGTGTGAAGAAGCACAGCTTGGGAGGAATTTGACCTACTCTGTAAAGGTCATAAAAGTTTCCAGCAGAAAGTGATGACTCATGTCCCATACATCCTGATATTTCAGTGTTCAGGAAAAATGCAATCTAGTCCAACACACCCTATCTTTCTATCATTTTCTTGCCAGGTCACTGTACTCGTGAATTTCACTACAAAGGGAAGTTCAACAGCCAAGGTGAGGGAAATTGCTTAATGTGAACAAAAGTTCAAAAGCAGGGCAAAAGGAGTCAGGCTTCCCTGAGCCTTGTATTTACAAGAGACAGGTTTCATCCAAACACAGATCTTTCCCAGTGTTTTGGCATCTTTCAAAGCAAAGTTTAAGAGGCTGCTTTTCCTCTCCGGTTCTGTACACATACATCCGCACTCACACACAAACACCAGCTTTGAAATTGGCTGGTATTGTCTCAGAACTTGAAACACATCCAGCATTTGACCTTAACTTTCCAGCACTTCAGGAAGCAGGAATTCTCACACCCTAAGGCCTCTGGTTAAACAAGCCTCTCCCTGAAAGATGCTTAATTGTACACACTGCGTATATATCATTTTCCCTTCTCACTGGAAACCAGGAAACACTCCGAATCTTGATATCAATTCCTCGTTTAACAATCAAGCAATGTGGCTACCTAACAAACAACTGTGAGATCAAGCTGCCATCTGCATGTAGATCCAGGAAACCAGAACTAAAAGACCTGACCTTCACAGTGAGCTGCAGTGAGACCAACCACTCTCAGTCCTTGTGTCGCAGTACACATCACTCAAATTCCCAAGGGAATCTGATTGGCTAAGTGTGAGTCGGTCCCCCATGCCTCGGCCTAGAAAAGGCAGGGAGCTTTGATTGAGGGAAATACCAGGACTGCATGCAGTGGGGGCGTGGAAAACGAGAGAGAATGGGAACGGATACTGGGTGGGCAAAACCCACAGGTTAGCTCTACAGGCAAGGAAGTAACAAGATACCAAAGTTCACTTAAAATCTTAGGAGAGGGCTTCCCTGGTGGCGCAGTGGTTGAGAGTCCGCCTGCCGATGCAGGGGACACGGGTTCGTGCCCCGGTCCGGGAGGATCCCACATGCCGCGGAGCGGCTGGGCCCATGAGCCATGGCCGCTGGGCCTGAGCGTCTGGAGCCTGTGCTCCGCAACGGGAGAGGCCACAACAGTGAGAGGCCCGCGTACCACCAAAAAAAAAGAAAATCTTAGGAGGTTGTCCAGGCTACAATGAGGATCCATGGATTAAGTTTCCCTTAATACAGGATTATATGCTTCAAAAGGGAAAATAACTCAAAAAACAAAAACAAAAAAACAGATGTAAGACCAATTTTGTTAAAGCCATGGAATAGCTTGGTTGGCTCAATTGTCTTATGCTATTAGGGGACATAGGAAGGGGGAAAAAAAAGCCTTTCAAGCCTTTATCAATCCTCTGTCCAAATGAAAATTGAACAAGAAACTCCTAATTCAGAAAATTATAGAATATCTGAATTGGAAGAAATCTTCACAAATCTGACCTGACTACTTATTCAGTATAGGGATTCTCTTTACAAGATCTTATATCTTTTATTTGCACAGACACATTCCATCACTGCACGACTCTAATAAGCAGAAGGATCTTCCTTACATAGAATAAAAATCATTTTACCCATGAATCCCACATACTGAGTCTAGTTCTGCTGACTGGAACTACATGGAGAAAGAAAAAATAATTTGCTTTTTCACATGACAGCCTTTCAAACATTTGGCTCACGGCCACCACCCACTGCAAAAAATAAATAAATAATGGATCCCTCTAGGCTGAACACCTCCAGTTCTTTTAAAACGGTTTCTCATTGCACTTTGCTGACGCTTCACCATCCTTGGAGTCCTCTATTGCTCAGGTACCAGTTAGGCAAACAGGAATGTAATTATTTTTTCTCCAACCTTGTTCCAAAAAAGTTTTCTGGTGGCTGAGTTCCAGTTTGTCAACATCCCTTTAAAAAATATGATGCCCAAAATGAAACACAATACTCCAGAGTCGGAAAGTGAATGCACTGCATTCAGCACACTTCACAGATAGGGTACCATACATCACTAAGTGTTTCGGGGTCTGCCATCACTGAGGAGGGGGAAGTACAAGACTGCAGGGGAGTTAAGACAGAGTCCTGGGTTGTGTTCCAATATCATTCCGTGTGAAATACACCCTGTATAAGGAAAACAACAGATGTAACGTGCTGCTTGTCATACAAAACTCTTCCAACATGGGAATAACTTATCACAGTCACAATCTAATGTTGCCTCACACCCCCTAGGGGGAATTCCCCTGGGATATGTTGGAAGAGGAAACCGCCTTGAAAGAAATTTTTCAGGCACATCAGAGCTGACAGAAATCAGTTCTATGTCCAGACTGGGTATGTGGAGGATCTAGCAAGGAACACAGCCCGGGTGCACTCAACAAACTACCACAGCCTGTGTTGAAAACAGCTTCCTCCATGCTCCCAGGGCTGAGGATTTTAACTATCCCTAATATGGGGGTAAAAAGGGAAAATGGGAGTTTGGAAGGTTGGAGGTTGTAATCCAGGCAGATTTTGTTAACGGGTTATCAAAGGCACATTTCACAAGTTCAATACATTCCCCGTGCCTGCTAGAACAAATGACATATAGAAGCCTCCTTTGATTTGCAGTCAACTGTAAACTGTCTCCAAGTGATTGTACAGCTGTTTCAGCAAATTCAGAGGTTTTCAAATCCAGCCCAGGGAGCATCTTGTGCATTTACGAAGCATTTGAGAGATTACCGGTTCTGAAGCCAGGCGGTACCTTACATTTCCCCAACTCACAAATCACATTTCTTCTATTCCCTAAGATACACACACACACTCACACACACAATCCATTTTGATCCACGTCTTGTGTGTGTTAATAGTCTTCTTTTATTTTTTTTAATTTTTATTGGAGTATAGTTGCTCTACAATGTTGTTAGCTTCTACTGCACAGCAAAATGAATTAGTCTTCTTTTAATCCAAGCATAATTATTTACTTTCCAAATCTCCTAAGCAGTGACAATTCTCCATGCTTTATCTAAAGCCTACTCTTAAACTTTTTATTCTTACCGCTGAAAATAGCCAAATAGTAGTTACTACTTTTGGAAATGTTGCAGTGAACTTTGTTTTATTTAACTGTTTTCGAACTCTGTCTTGTCAAAAAAATAAACGAAAACTCTGCATAGTGGTTGTGGGTAACACTGAGCACACACTGCTTGTGCAAACCTGAGCTGGGATTACAGCATTTCACAGCCGGTGGCACAACCCTGCTCCAGTTGAAAAGTGTTTTCACACTGGTACTCTGGAGAAGCATGCAAAAGTCTCTCACAGGCTTCAAGAGAAGCCTGCCAATCTCATCCTGTTTGAAAAGTCAGCCTGTGACATAACTTTCACTGTGCTGGGAGGAACGCTATTTCCTATACAAGACAAACTACTGCACCCAACGGCAAAATGCAGGAATATCTGGAGGATGCAAGCAGGTATAGAAACTCACCTGTGTTTTCACATAAACATTTTAAATTTAAAACAGGCCCCATGAGGGCAGAGATTTTTTTTTTTGGGTGGCGGGGGGAGGCTCTGTTTTGTTGACTGATTTATCCCAAGCACCTAGAACAGTGCCTGGCACATACTTGTTGAATAAATGATGATTGAGAATGACTATTCTAAGTTCAAGTGTGAGACGATATTGTTCCTGGATGTAATACTCTGCTCATAAATATTAAGAAGTAAACAGTCCCATGCTGCCGAATATCAGCGTATAGACTAATCGGCATATAGTCTATCAGCATATAGACTACTTCTGATGGGCATCAGAAGAGGAGCCTTGGTAGGAGATACTATCTGGATCCATGGAGACTTCTTTTTTATTGTTTCGATGTGTAACTGACCAAGAAATCATTCTTTGCATCTTCCTATATTATACAAAAAGAGTTTACAAAGAAAAGACTGGTAGTCCTCATGATCAAGCGTTTACTTCTCTTGTGTCTGTAGGAATGTAACACCTTAATAACTACTTAAGATATAACGAGGTGTTAAAACAAAAAAATAGGGCAGATAAATTAGGCCCTGATACCTTTAAGAATCTCTACTGAATAGGATGGGGCCAAAAAGAGAGACTTAGACTAGAAAGAAGGAACTGTGATGCTGTGGAGGAAGTGTAAACAGGGATGCAAGGCTGAAGCTAAAGGATGATGGTGCAGTTGCCCGAAACCAGCGGAGCAGAGAACCTGCAGGCAGGAGGTTAGGAAAGGTGCAGAGTCCAGAGGAAGAGTCCACCAGCCTCTCCACTACAATTCTAAAAGGATGGAGAAGAGAAAGGGAGAGGTCCCCTGACAGATGTGCTTGGCTGTCACTACACTTCTCCTAACTGTCCGGTTTTACTATATGCTCATGGCTGTTTAACAAACAGCAGGTCTGGTAGACAAACCCGGAGTGTCCTCATGAAGATCCTAAAGCAAAAATCAGCACTGGTTTTCTAGTCATACAACATTAGCAACATATCTCTGATAGATATATTAATAATGATAATAAAATAATATTCATAGCCTCCTTGTAGGTAAGTGACATTCTTTCCTCTAGGAGCTTTAAGAACCTCATTTTATTATTTATGCATAAATAAGAACTACAGGTTAAATAACTTACCTATGTCTATTATAACTTACCTATATTTATTACAGCCAATAGTAGAGCAGGAAAACCCAGGCTGAACCATGTCCTATACATTTGTAGATTCTAAATTGCTACATAGTTTGTTTTGATACTTTCACAATTCTATAATTGTGCATTTGGAAATGAGAGAGATGAGAAAGATATTTACTACTCGGTTGTATTTGTTTTTTTTCATTCAGACCCAGAGGACAAAGGTTTAGAGCCCTGAGTCAAATGTTGCTTATCCTCCACACTGTACTAATTTTAAGGAGGAGCATCTTCGGGTCCAATATCAATCAGACTGAAACTGCCCAGCCCTGATGAGCAAAGCCAGAATATATGTGGTGGGTCACTGTAAAAAAAAAAAAGTTCCGGTACATTGGAATCAACATTATCTGTACTTGAAAAGTGTTAAAACTAGCTTGAGGCACAGAGTTCTGCCGGAGTCAAGATAACATGGAACGATTCTCACATATGTGGGGCTGTGAGGGGAATGGAGAAGAGCCAAGTTCTGTCATCCAGTACGTATTTCCAAGGGGCGCATTAGAGCCCTTGGGACTGACTCCTCGGAACTTTCCCAGGAAAATCTTCTAAAGTCCCTGGCAAAATCTGTGCATGTGGGAACTTGGGAATCACTCCCAGATGAGAACTTCTTTGTTTTCAAGTCATCATTTCATCCCAAATGCAGATGGAAACTTAGCCTTCCAATTAGAAATGATAAAAAATTTAGATTGAATGTATATAGCTTTTTTATTTCATAGACCTCAACCCCATTAGATGTAGATAAAAATGAAAATAAAGCTTAAATCCAACCAAAGTAATAGCTGCTGTTTAGATCTCTTTCATTCTATAACAGCCACAGAGTAGATGTAAGGGGGTGAAGATTGTGATTATACCAACATCCCCTTTACAGGTATGAATACTGGGGAAAGAAAGTACAAAAGGCCATCTCTACAGAGCCATAGAAAGAGACAGACCACGAGTCAGGAGGAATTACTCTGGCCCAGTCTCCTAGCTAACTGGTTGTGTGGTGTAGGACAATGATATAAGCGTTTTTTGTCTATTTCTTCATCTGTAAAATGAAGAAGCTGAATAATGATGATGAGGGTGACAATAATAAAGGTAACAATAATAATAGCTAATGAGGAGAGTTTATAAGTTTCAATTTAATCCTCTCAATACCTCTAGGATTTAAATATAATAATTTTACATCTGATGAAATCGCGACTCAGAGAGGTTTAGTAACTTGCTTAGCTGTACAGCAAGTAGAGGCAGACTTGCTGCCAAATTAGTGAAGTTTAAGCTTCAGAGCCCAGTGTTTTCATAAGCCGCTTCCAAGACTCCATACTTAATTTTGTATTCCCTGTCTTAAAGTCCTCTTTAAGACAGGGAATACAAAATTTTCCAGGGCCCACAACAATTGGATTTGCCCCTGATGCAAGCAAGAGGAAGAGTTGGAATTCAAATTCAAAACCTGAGCTCTTACTTGCTCTGCTTACCTGGCTCCCTGTGTTCCCCTGTTAACTTCCTTGGCTGTCTGTCATGAACTGTGCATCCCAAACTCATACGTTGAAGCCCTAATTCCCAGTGTGACTTGTATTTGGAGACAGGGTGTTTAATTAAGGAGGTAATTAGGTTAAATGAGGTCATAAGGGCGGGGCCCTAATTCGATAGGATTGGTGTCCTTATAAGAAGAGGAAGAGAGAGCAGAGCTTTCTCTCACTCCCCGAGGGCAGGCACGGAGGAAGAACCATATGAAGACACAGCAAGAAGGTGGTGGTCTACAAGTCAGGAAGAAAGCTCACACCAGAAATGGAATTTGCTGGTACCTTGATCAAGGGCTTCTAGCCTCCGGAACTGTGAGAAAATAAATGTGTGTTGTTTAAGCCACCCAGTCTGTGCTATTTTGTTGTGGCTGCCCAAGCAGATTAATACACTATCCTATGCTTGCCTCATCCCTGCAGTTTAGGTCTCAAATAATGAGACTGCTGACTTTTCCTTAAGAGGGTCATTTCACAACATTGTATCTTAGATATAGCCCTGACAACATCTTTCTGAACTTGATTTTAAATCATTTCTCCTAGAAATGAAAATGCCTCCTTCTTCTCTGATTTGGGGAAGCAGTGCAGTATTAAATGTTGAACAACAGACAGCAAAAGTCCAAGTTCTAATCTCAGTTATTCCTGATTTGCTAATGATGTGCTGGGCTTCCATGTGCAAGCCTTTCTAGCATCCTTAGGTTTAATGATTTCATCTTCAAAGGGTTGCTGGGCAGAATAATTCATCAAGATTATACTTCAGAAACTTTGCTCATATAATACAACAAATACTGATTGATTTCCCTTTATATCATGTGATAGTCATAAACCCCCCCAGGAAGGACAGTAAATTAAATGGACAATCAAATCACATGACTGTTTTGAAATCAACATAGGATGCTAAACATATATCTGAATACAGAGCCGACAGTTTATTTTCATTTCTCACTGATTGCTTGGTTCTTGTTTCATTGGCATTTATTCTTTCATTTATTCACAAGTATGTACTAAATATCTACTCACTGTCAGATGCTCTTCTAGGTCTCAGGGCCACAACAGTGGGATAGGCAGAATTATAAGTTGGCTTCCAGGAGATCCACCCCTCGTGTACCTGCCTATATAATCCCCTCCCCTTGAGTGCAGGGGCACCTGTGAATATGATGAGCTATCATTTCCCTGATTAAGTTACTTTATGTGGCAAAAGTGAGAAGGTTTTGCAGGGTGTAAACAAGGTCCCTAGATCAGGTGACTCTGACTTAATCAAAAGCAAATCATCCTAGCTGGGCCTGATCTAATCGGGTGATCTCTTAAAAAAAGATCTAGATGTCAGAGACTCTCCTGCTCACCTTGAAGAAATAAACTGCCACGTTGTGGGAAAGTCTCATGGCTAGAACCCTGGGTAGCCTCTAGAAGTTGAAAATATCACACCAACTGATAGCCCATAAGGAAAAGGAGACCTAGGTCCTAAAACTACAAGAAATTACATTCTGCCAGCAACCTGAATGAGCTCAGAAGAGTCTCAGATGAGACTGCCGCCTAGCCAACACCTTGATTTCTTCCTCACGAAACCCTGAGCAGAGGACCCAGCTAATCCAGGCATGGACTCTGGACCCATAGAAACTGTTAAGATGTTAAATGTGTGTTGTTTTAAGCTGCTAAATTTAAACAGAAAAAATAATACAGATAGTGAATAGTATAGACAAGTCCTTGCTCTCACAGAGGTTTAGATCTAGCAGAAGAGACAACAACAAGCTCACAAATAAACAGGACTATTTCAACTAGTGATATGTACCACGAAAAATACGCAGTGTGGTGGTGGTGGTGGAGAGAAGCTGAGAATAAGACCCACATTAGGTAGAACGGCCAGGGAAGACTACTCGGAATGATGAGAAAAAAGCCAGCCACGTGAGAAGAAATGGCAAGAACGTTCCAGGCACAGAAAACAGTAAGGGAGAAGGCCCTCAGCTACACTGGCTGTGTCATTACAGAATTAACTCCAAGAGCTATATGGAAACACTACTACATAAGCTCATCTATTCAATGAATGTTTAATTTAATATAAATGTATAACTGCCTAAAAATGATGTTTTGGTAGAGTAGGTACTATCGGACATTAATCAGTTCAAGTGCCATTAGCAAAAGTTCTAATTATAGTAGTCTTTTCAATTTGGCTTTTCTTCAACCTTTGCCAGGCATAAATTTGCCTTATAGGATATTGTGCTTAGCACACAATGGAAATTCAAAAGGACAGTTATTGAACTGGAGTGAATTCTTCAGTTTCATTTAAAGTTTCATGTTCATCTGATTCTTTGGGGGAAGGAATGCTGTTCTCTTGTAGGAAAACAAAGAGATGAAGAGCTATCAAACTGTGCTTTAGCAAAGATTCTGAGGTATAAGTCAAGATCTCAATCAATATATTAGAAAGACTGTATTTAATAAATAAATGCAAAATGAGGGCACGTTGGTAATTTTGGCTAGCTGGCTGGTATTTATGTATGTTCTACGTAATAGGCACTGTGTGGTATTATTAAATCTGTGAAATGTGGAACAACACTATAGTAGGTAGTAGTAGCACAATTTTTTAATGAAGAAATTGAGGCTTAGAAAAATTAAGTACTTTTCTCAATATTATACCGCTGGCAAGTAGAAGCTAGGACTTGAATCCAGGTGACTTGACTCTAAAACCCAGCCTGTAAACAACTAGCCGATAATTACAATAATAACTAAACTTTATTAAATGCTTACCATGTGGCCAGGCTAAGTACATTACATATATAAACTCACTGAATCCTCACAGCCACCCTATGAAGTAGGTACTCTTAGCGTTTCTCGTTTTATAGCTGGCTCTTAGCGAGGTTAAGAAACTTGTCCAAGGTCACTTAATCTCTCTGAGGCGGGCTCAGTCCCCTCATTTGAAAATGGGACATAAACAGTACCTACTCATGAGGGTAAAAGGCAGAGGAGGGGTTTGATCGCAGACAGTTTGTCACCACAGGCATGCTCTGAACCATCACATAACACTGCTGCACTGGCTTCAACCCTAGGGTCCAAAAGAAAATGATAGTGACCACAAAACATGCCTGGCGTATTTTCCGTTCTTCATTACTCTGGTGGCAGGCTTACAAAGCCAAACTAATTATATCTGGACATTTTAACTTATTCTTAACCATTCTTTTTGTTTAATTGAGTTGCCTTCTCTCCTCTGGACTCTATCTTGCATGCTTCGTCAGTGTTGGAGGGCTGGAATAAGATGTCCCCTTCTGTCCCTCCCCAAATCTTGAATTTGAGTAGTAACTAAAATGTCATGCTTTGCAACTGAAGTGAATAGAATCAATTAAAACAGATGTGAATTGCTAGTCTGCAGAATGACCTACCGTAAGATGTATTTTGTAAATGTGGGGCTAATGAGTCCAGGGGACTTCCTTGTGTTGTAAAAAGAACCAATGTGATCTCTAAATCCAACAGAGGTAGAGAATATTTCCCAGTCTAAGCAAGGTGGCAAGAGAATATCCTAAGGACAGGGATACAACCAGCATAGAGACAGTTCTTATTTAATCAATTGTATTGTAACCTTTCTAGGGCAAAAAAAAATGTGCAGCAGGAGGGATGTGATTTGAATGGAATCCAGAAAAGGATATCCAAAAAGGAAACACCTGTCAGTGTTTATTCAGCTGTGTCCTGCGATGAGAGGGCTCTGAGTCTAAAGCAGTGTTTTTCAAATTATGGGCTGTAACCCATTAGTGGGTCATGAAATCAAATTGTTGTTTAGTAACGGACATTTTTAACAAGTAAGATAGACTAGACCAGGGTATATTGCATGAGGTAAAGTACTGTTCTGTGAAACTACTTTCTACTGTAAATATTTGTATATCCATATTTATATATGTGTGGGTTGCATGTACTTTTTGATGTGATAATGCATTTCTCTCTGTGGGTCTTGATCAGAAGTTTAAAAGCCATTGGTATAGTACAGATATTATTTCAGTTTTCTAACCCAATGGTTCTCAGACTTTGGGATATCATGGAAACATAAATCACCCTCCAAGAAAAGGAAAAATTGAGACTGTCATAGGGTTGCCAGTATTTTCATTCTGCCAAGTTAAAAAAAAATGTTTACAAAGATAGTACTATAATTCCCTAAAATCAAGGTTTTTAACACCAAAAATAACAATGACATAATCACAGAATAAAGCACATTAAGTTAATTATATTTGGTTTTATGGTAAGACCATTGTATTTCCCTTTTTTAAACAATCTTACTATAGATTTGTGAAAACACCCCCATGGCTACGAATTGGAGGACAAATAGAAATATGCCCTAAACCTGAAAGAGCAGTACCTACAGTCACTCTCACCTCAGTAAATTATTTTTTTAGGAATACTTGTCTTCCTCTGCCTTATTTCACCACTTACTGAGCTACCTTCTGATATGTAATTTTGTACCTGAGGAGGGACAACCTCCAGGACAGTGAGCCAGAACAGAGGAAATGACCACTGTGGATTGTTATGCTGGGTAGCTCTCTATTAATTAATACACATGCTTTTTAAATCATTCTCTTGTGAGTCTGAAGAGTATGAGTCAATTTCCCCCAAACCTTAGCATCTAAGAGTGAGCAGATAAGATTAAATTTCTGGAACTACAAACTAGAAAACTGGACAGAGTGGAAGGTCGGTATATGACAATTCCTGCCTTTTTAATAGCACTCTCATAGCTTCCAAAGCTGACCCCAGAAGTTCACACAGTGTTGCCCACGTATTCAAATACTCTTCAACAAAACCACCCGGCAGCTTCTTGCTCCTGGCGGCTCCTGCATCCAGACCGCTTCGCCTTTCAGGATGCTTTTTAACTTTGTCTTCTCAGCTTCTCCTTAACTCTTGTCTAAATGTGACCTCTTTCTTTCCTAACTACTAGCCAAGCTTGAGCAGACTCTGTGAGGAACTCTCCTTACTTCTTTGTTTTATTTCCATCTTCCCAATGGCTGCCAATATTTCTGTGTTCAAGAAGCGCTTCCAGAAGCGCTCCCGTCATGTCTCCCTTCACTATGTCATGGCATATGACAGCCTGAAGCAGCCAGCTGGCCACCCTCTGCGAGATCTCTTTTATGGACAGCTTTTTAGAGATAAAAGTTTCAGATTTGATTGTAATAAAATTGCAACGTTAGACAAGAACCAATGAGACAGCATTTGCTCAGACCCCACTAATTTGTAAAGTTTTGAAAACTAGAAGTACGTTGGACTCCAGTTTATCTCTGAACTGTTTACGTAAAAGGGGAGGGAGGAGTCATTAAACAAAGGAGCAGCATGAACAAAATTTAAAGAGCTTGATTAGTCATTTTATTTTAAACAGGTTAATACATGAATTATAGGCATTCAAAAGATAGTCCTAATGAATCAGAACTTGTCTATTCATTAAAAGATTCCAATAGCACTTAAACTTACAACTGCTTTTCTAGAAATCAGTTCATCTTACCACACATACTTGAAAATAATATAACCGCATTTCTTTTAAAAAATCCCATAATTCAGATAATATTTTTCTCCCATTTAAACTAAATTAGTTCAATCTTATGTCAGGGATATTTACACCAGTTTCCTCTACTGGCTTCATTACCCTCTCTCTGCCCTGATTCTTTTAAAGGTCAATCCCTGAACTGGAAAAACTCCATCTTCCCATGTTTTCATTTCTTACACCCTGCAGAGGAGTGCAATTAGCAGGGAGAGATGGACATGCCTAATCACCATAGTAGCTTGCGGTTCTAAGCAGCTACTGCAATGAACTGTATGCACTAGTGACAGTGTCTAAAATGCAGACCAAACACACCTTTCCTGGAAAGCCTCTTCAGCTATAGGTGAGCATCAGCTTTCATAATACTTGAGAACTCAAAATTGCATCATGCCCCTAGAACTTTGTGATTTATTTTTTCTATTACAATCCTTAACCCTCTCTTTCTTCCCATTGGATTTGTATTTCAATGAGAGCTTCTCCACAGCTTTATCTTTGTATTTTCCCCCAACTCCACCCTTGTGTCCCATTTAAGAGTCTCAAATGTAGGAAGCTATTAATAAAGGTTTACTGAATTGAATTAGATCATCCAGTCAAACCTTTCGTCTTACACATAAGGAAACCCAGTCCCTCAAGGTTGAATGCTCAATGTCATCCAGTTAGTATCAGAGCTGAAAATCAAGTTCAGGTCTTTTGACATCCCAATCCACTCAAATGCCACACTTTGTCAAACTACCTGGGCTGTGATCAGAGGTGAGATCCAGTAACCAAAAGATGCTGTGTTGTCTGTCTGTTTCAGATTTCTATTCATATTTTATTTTCCTGGTTGTTTCTGTTTTTGATTGTTTTTAGTTCTTATTAAATACAAAGAGCAGAAGAAGAGGAGGCTCTATGGTCCCTCAGGCTGTGAGGGGGAGCCATGAACCCTCCCCTCCCTCTGTTCAAGGTACATTGTGAGCTGGGCTTGAGGTGTAAGCTGGGTGGGGAGGGCAGGTGGAAGTGCTGGGAGAGGTGAGAGGTCAGGACCTGAAAGACTCATGGGCAGGGAGGTAGCCTTCTGGACTCCAATTGCAGCTCATCCCAAGGGCTAAGGGATGGAGTGGGGGGGCCAGGACCTGGGCTCCGAGCCACAGGGTCAGACCCCAGGCCCAGCCTAGGCCCTATCCCACACCAGAAAGAGGAAGGGGCAGTAGAGTCCATTGTTGGAGGTGTAGGACTGTGGGGCAGAGTGACTGGGCCCCTCCCTCGTAGAAGTCCCTGACCCACGAGTTTGTATGTTTGTCAGAATTATTTTTAAAGTTGAGAATCTCAGACAATACTAACAAAATTACTCTGCAAAAAATATGTTAAAGCATTCATTAAATTTTAAAATGTTATCACTAGAAAAAGGCCTTAGAAATCAAGTAGACACGTTTTACAAATGAGGAAAGTAAGGCCTAAAGACACTAAGTTCCTTTTGCATTATAGTACATTCCATCATGTTTGCCATTAATCAGGCCGGGTATTATGGCTATGTCTATGCAAGAGCCTAAAATTGTTTTAGAAAGAGAGACTCAAATATGTTCTAATAAAGCAGTCCTGCACATGTGGACAAGCAGCCAAACACTTCCTGCCTCTGCTCTTGTCACCTATGCTTGTTACCTGGATTTGTGGCTCACTCAGTATTTATTTATTTTTTCAGTTGGAACAGAACCATAGCTTCAACTAAGATAACAGTTCTTTGAGGCCAACAAATGTGAGCCCAGAGGGAGAGGAATTTGGAATCGCACATTTTTAGCATTCAGAGATAATTCAAGATAGTTCAAGTGCTTTCTAAGTGTAAACCACCAGGCAAGTGCTTCTTGCTATCACCATTATTTGCCTACAAAAATATTTTATTGCTAAGACATGCTGCACTGCCAAAATAGTTTTGATAAAAAATATTTATATAAGTGGGTTCTACATAGATACAACCTCAATCAGGGATCCTAGCTTTTAACATGAATATGTGGAAATTACAGAAATATGATTAATAGGTAATTTATAGAAATCCATTATGTAGATGTTCATTGACTCTAAAAAAACAGGACAGAATGAGAGGAAATGGTTTTTTACTGCTACAAGGATTTAAATTATCTGTGAAGAAGGACTTCCTGACAAATACCAGACTTGGTTACCAAAATGGTTTTGGAATTTCCTTCTTTAAAGGTTTCAAACTAATATAACTTCCTTTTAAGACAGGGTAAGAAGTTTTTGTTGTCCTTGATTTTTGTTTTTTTGTGCGTATGAAATAGAGGATAAAATTGTATGACTTCCTAATATCCCTTCACCGTGATACTTCAAGGAACAAATTCACAAGATAGGCCTCAAAATTAACTATTTAAAAGTAAGGCTTATTAAACTCTGAAACAGGTGACCAAGGGAATCTCTAGAATGTCCTTCATAAGGGAGATTTAAGATTCAGTGACAGTGGCAGGGTGCTGGGGAAGGGAGAGGGGAAATGGAGAGAAAAGGCTGGAGAAGGCCTATCTAACTGAGGAAGGGAGTGACAAATTAATCTGCTCATCTCAGTCTGCCCAGAGCCCTAGGCCTTCCCAAGTATCAGTACGGCCGTGAAAAAACAGTGGAATTCCTGCCCACTTCCTTCAAATATTGTTTTACAAGGTCTTACAGTGTCTTGAGACAATACACATGAAAAGCACTGTAGTCTAAGAAAAGCGTTAGTACTAAGTTACTCTTCTCATTTAAATCTCTTTGCCTCAGTTCCTGTTTGTTTTAGGGCTCTGAAATGAGACAAGCAAAGCTAAGGTCATCAGAAGGTTAAGGGGTTTCCTGCGACTGAAGAGGGACAACTTCAGCGCTTCATTAGGTATTGCCTTGTATTGTCTTCTAATTGCTTCTCGGGCGTAAAACTTACTTTTCCCCAAAGACTCTGAACTTCTCCAGGATGAAGACCTTGATTTACATTTTTTTCGTGTTATCTAAGAGTCTCAGTTTATGCTGAGCGTGTAGCACCTCAAAGTAGTTGATTAATTTATTGGTAGGGAAGGCTGAGGCACCCCCATATATTACCTCTGGGTGTGCCATGGAGTGCTCTGTAAATGAGCAAAGGCAGAAGTATTCATTTTGAATATGGCATCTGCAACACAAGACATGAACATAGTGTTGAAAAAAATCAAATCACATCTTCAAAGCCAAGAAGCTAAACTAGACAGTTATACTAAGGGTTTTTATTTATTTAATTTATGTATTTAACACATACATATGCTGCTTACCATGTTACAGGTACTGGTCCAAGCATTTCAAAAATATTGACTCATTTAATCCTCATAACAAAGACAGTAAGAATTATTATTATCCTCATTTTATAAGAATCTGGAGCTTAGAAAGGAAAAGCAATTTCTCCAAAGTCATACAACCTTGCTGGTATTTGAACCTGGGACATCTGGCTTGAGAGTCCAGGCTCTCAGCTCTTAATTGTTTGTGAGCTGACTCACCTGGGCAGGGACAAAGAGAGAGAAAGGGGAAGAGGGGCGGGGGAGGGAGAGTTATGAGGGAGCAAGAGTGAAAAGAGAAGGAAGAGCTGCCATTTTCAATCTGTAATTCAATGGTTTCCATTTCTGCATCCAAGTCAGCTTTTACCATCTCCTAGGAAAAGAATATGGAGGAAAGAGGGGTAGGGATCTGTGGAGCACACACCAAATCCTTTGAAGGGCAGCCTGTGGAAGTGACCCTGACCACTTCTGCTTATATCCACTGAACAGAACTTAGTAACACGTCCACACCTTACTCAAAGAGAGGCTGGGAAGTGTAGTTTTAGCTGGGTGGACATGTGCCCTCCTAAAACTCCATCACTGTGTTAAAAACACTATGTTATGACAGAAGAAGGCCCTGTCCTCTCACCTGGATTCCTGCAACATCTCTCTGCTTAAATGGCCCTGTTTCAAGGAGGACTTCCTTGACCACCTTATCTAACACAGCACCCATGTCACTCTCCGGCCCCTTATTCTGCTTTATTTTTATTCATAGGACTTATAGCAGTCTGACATTACATTTTACTTTTTATCATCTGTCTCCACCACCACCTCTCAGAGCATAAGCTCCATAGGAACAGGGACTTTGTCTCGTGATCACTGCTATGTTCCCAGCACCTACTTGTTGCTCAGTAATATTTGTGGAATGAAAGAATGAACGATGAATAAGCAGTATTCTAACTTGCCTCCCTGCCTTTGATCTTGACAATAAAACAAGATGGGAAAGAGTTTAGTTATCTTTTTTTTGAATATTTGAATTTTATTTTTTTAATTTATTTTTATACAGCAGGTTCTTATTAGTTATCCATTTTATACATATTAGTGTATACATGTCAATCCCAATCTCCCAATTCAACCCACCACCACCACCACCACCCCACCACTTTCCCTCCTTGGTTTAGTTATCTTAACTGGCACCAGAATTCTTAGGAAAGGAGAAAACTGTCTTTCATGATAATAACATATCCCCTTGAGATAGAGGATAAAACCCAAAGCCAGTATTTGAGTAAAATTTCCCTTCATGAAATAGGAAGTGGAAGTAAGGGGAAAACAGAAAACATGAAACTGGGAAGACAGGAACCAGTAAGATGTCAGAAATCTTCCTGACTATGACCCTGAAGTTTCATTAACACTCACTACACTTGTGAGTGCTTTGTGTGAGTGGATTCTGACACACTTAAAGCAGGGGTTGGAGTTCACAACGGGGCAGGAATGGAGAAGCATGGAAATGGCATGCAGGGAAATGGGAGTCCAAGAGGCAGAGGAGGCCTTAAGAATGTAAGCCCCTCTAGACTTTCCAAAAATGTGATATTTCCTAAATGATAGCACATGGGAAGTGAAGTACAGTCTACCTCTTACGTCAACGCTATACATTATTTATGCTCCATCACTCATTTATATAGGACTTCCTTGTATGTTGCTCTATTTCACACTGACATCATTGATGGGTTATATGGCGACTTGATTGGGAGAGATTAGGGTCATGTGATCATGTGCTTTTTCACCATTAATCTTTCTAGTGAAAGTGAACACTCAATTCCTCTCTGTTGTCTCAGCAAAAGGATAAGGAAAAGGCAGGACCTTCAGGCCTTCTCCAAACTGCACCCTCACTTTCATCTGTACCCACTCCAGGATGCAGTGTAGAGTGAAGGGGATATGGTCAAATGATACTTCAGCTCCTTCCCTTCTGCCTAATTCCTTTTATCAGTAATATGCTTTTATCCCACCACCTTTGGTATGAAGCTCAGAGTTAAGTTTTTCTTAAGGTAAGAATAATTACACAAAATCTTTTATTTTGTCGTACAGTATTATTTCAGGAGTTAAGTTCTGGGAACAGTAGGACATATAAAAATATTTGATACAGGAGTTCTGTGAACCAACATACTGTTAATAATAATTCTTAATGAACTGCATTTTCATTGCAAACTACATGTGTACAGTTATCTATTATTGCATAACTACTGTAAAACTTAATGACGTAAAACAAAAATTATTAGGCATACAATTTTGTAGGTTAGAAATTTGGACAGGGCATAGCTCATCTCTGCTCTGCAATGACTGCGGCATCATCTGGGCAGGGAAGGGGAAAGGAAGTACTCAAGTGGCTAAAGATAGCTGAGACAACTGGGGCCAGCCAGGCATTTTTTTCTTCTCATATCCTCTCCATGTAGCTAGCTTGGGCTCCCTCACAGCATGGAAGGCTCAGTATAGTCAGATTTTCTTTTTACATGAAGCTAATGTCCCAAGAAATCCAGGATTAAATTACAAACCTTCACATGTCCTAGCTTCAGAAGTACCAGAATGTTACTTCTGGCACACTCTAAGGCTATTCCAGATACTATATAAGGAAATGGGAATTAGACTCCACCTCTCAGTGGGAAGAGTAGCAAGTAATTTTAATCTACCATATTGCATTTTCTTGGAACATAACCTCAATATAAAACACAGACTCTATATATCTCCCTTCCTTAATTTAAGGAAGTTAAATTCTGTAAAAATAAGGACAAATGTATTTTATGCAATAATATGCATTCAGAAATGGGTACAATTCCTTGCAAATGATTGGTGATCAATAAATATTTATTCAATGGATATATGAATTAATACACTCTTAGAAGCTTGATAAATAAATCTGGGTAGCAAATATCCATGCCACTCACTAAAACCAAAACCACCAAGCAAGAATATGTACACGGAAGCTCTGCTTCTTTTGATAGGAATCTTCCCCAGCCTCTAAAATAAAACCTGTAACCACCAAGATTCCATTATACCTACTGGAGACCTTCCTAGCGTGTAGGGGCCACTCTCTCCTGACGCAAAGGCACTGAGCTGTGAGCATGCCCTAGTAGCAGAAACCCCTACTGGGCCAAGACAAGATTACCACTAGAAATCATCTCCTGACACATCTCTCCAGGCAATACTCAGCCCACAAAAAATGCAGATGCAAATGCCATTCGAGGCTCCTGAGTTAACCAGCCTTCTGGTTCCAGTGCCTTTAAACAAATTTCCATATTCTCAGCCTCATTCTCTTAACTTCATTCATACAACCTTATTATGGTTAACCGAAAAACTGACCAGTGTCAAGAACTGCGAATGGTCAGATATTTTACCCTACTTGCAGACAAACAAGTTAAACCTGCTACAGTTTTCATGGCAGAAGGTCAGAGACTCCTGGCTTCGAGACAAAGACTTTATTGCTCATGACACAGCAGGAACATAAGCTTCACGTTCACATCAGTTCCCTTTGCCTCCCCTCCAAGTCACATGGGGGTGACACAGAGGTGGGTATAGGTGGATCCTGCACATGTCATGGATTTGCATCACATCTGAGGAACCCCAAGTTTAGGAAACCTCAAGCTTTTATAAGAGGTGGCAAACAAGCTGCCTAACCTTCGCCCCAGAGGAAAACATCATCTTTATCATACTGGACATCAAATAACCCTACCATCTGCTCTCTCTATATATCCTCTACTACTATCTCTATTTTCCAAAGTTGTTCACTATACAAACATTTTTGAAAAGACAGTCCAGAACAAAAGATTGTCAGTGTATCCGCTCAAAAGACATTCAGAAATATGAAAGATCCATGGAGAATTGCCTCTCAACAGCCAGAAGTTAGGGACATAAAGGAGACCTCACATTTATATGGTAGGTGGTGGAAAGATATTTCATTAAGAGTAAAAAGGTGGAAAGATTTCTCTTCTTCCTGGAAGACACCTTCCTTTTGTTTTCTCTATTTCTCTTTCTTTCTCTTAAAAAAAAAAAAACTGTGTTATGTTGTTCGTCTTTCAGGTGGTTTATATACTCATATGACCTCCTACTCAAGAAGGAACCCAACATTTGAAAGGCTTTTGAATACCAATATAGGTTCAAAGGAAAAGATGCATGGAGTGGCCAGCTTAGTCTTCTCTGCTTCCTTAGCCATTGAGGAAAAAAACTTTCTTTTCTGTGGGCTCATCATTCTAGGTCTCCTATTCCTGCCACAGTAGGAAGAACAAGAATATCAGGATTCCCAGGATTATGGGTTTAAATGGAAAAGGCAAACCAGGGCGGCCGCTGAGCTGCCTCTGCCTCTGGCTTAGAAATTATACTGAAGGGTTAACCAAGACCTGGGGCTTACAGAATGGGAAAACACATGGAGATTGGGATGGATGCCCTAGCCAGTAATAAAGCATTTTCTTGGAGTGACTTCTGTGCTTATATGACTTAGAGACCTGAGGTAACAGTAGGCAGCTGGTGGTCAGTTAGAGAATTCAGACCCCTAGCTATCCCCTGCCATGACTAAAGCCCTCATGTTACCCCATTTCAGCACCACACCTGTATATCTATACCCAGTATTTGTCTACCTGCCTAGTTCTCCCAGTAAAGCGGGAGCTTTTAAAGGGCTACAAATATATGTCACTCACCTTTGCAGCCCCAACGCCCAGCACTTATTTCCCATTCAACAAACATTACCAACCAAGTGACCCTTGCTACCTTTTATTTCTGTACTAATCCTTCTTAAACACAAACTTTTACATGTTCAAAAACCTCTAGGAGCCTCCTATCTGCCACTGTATCAAGTCTAAACTCCATTACCTAATTTCTAAGGAACATCATAGTATGTAATAAGTAGATATAATTTTTTAAAAATTTCTTGTAAGAGTTGATTGCTGAGTTTCACTAATCTCTTTCAGACAGAAATAGGACTTAAGGTCAGCTAGATGGTGAGTGTAGCTGCTCAGGGTTTCCTCAAATTCTAACTCATCAACAGTGCTCTCTTTTATTACCTTTGCTTTCCTCTTGCATAAATTCTCAATGCCCTTAGAATTTATGTCACACTCTATTACTTAGTTACATGCCATCTTGTACAGGATAGGTTACCATTATACAGCTCCTCATGGATCCCATAAGGGTGTACAACAAAGCAAATTACAACACAACATGAAACTATTCACTAATGAATTGATCGCTTATAAATATAATTTCCAAAGATGTATTCCAAATCCATAAAAATGATTACTTCTGACAAAAGGTGAAAGGGAATGGAATGAAAATGGTGACTGATAGGGTCTTCAGCTTTATCTGTAATAGTCTTTTTTTTTTTTTTGCCGTATGCGGGCCTCTCACTGTTGTGGCCTCTCCCGCTGCGGAGCACAGGCTCCGGACGCGCAGGCTCAGCGGCCATGGCTCACGGGCCCAGCCGATCCGCGGCATGTGGGATCTTCCCGGACCAGGGCACGAACCTGTGTCCCCTGCATGGGCAGGCGGACTCTCAACCACTGCGGGCACCAGGGAAGCCCTGTAATAGTCTTTTGAAAGAAAAATATATTCATGCTGAGGTAGATTTTCTCCAAAGATGGCTACAGCAGTCTCTGCCATGCTGCTCACCCTTTATCATGGGACTTTGCTGCTGCTCCCCTAAACACGTGAAGTCTATTTCTTGTCCCTTTGAAACCGACTGACCTGCTTAGCCCAACAGAATGTGATGAAAGTGACAGATTCCCAGAGCCTAACCTTAAGAGATCCTGCAGCTTTTGCTTCCACTTCTTGGGAACCCTGAGGTATCAGGTAAAGAAGTGTGACTCCCCTACTAGAGAGATCAGAGTGAGAGTCCCTGGAGGCTTAAAGATGGAGGACAGAGAAATCCCAGGATTCTAGTCATCCCAGCTAAGGAGCCAGACATGTGATTGAGACCATCTCAGATTCCTATATGAACATTCCTAGCAGAGATGACCCATTCCACCTAAGCCCTGCCTAGCCAATCCCAGAATCATTAGTAGATAAAATTCATGGCTGTTGTTTTCAGCCACTGAATTTCAGACTGGTTTGTTACACAGCAATAGACAACTGTTAAGTTACTTGTGTTATTCACAATTGATTTTAAAAAATAAATAAGCCACATGCAAACCTTTCTTCCTGTTTAACAACTAGCCTCTCTCCTTTTCCCACCTCATCCCGTGTCTTTAACGTCTCTATTCATCTAACTGATTATACAATACCCAACAATGCAATGCAAAATCAGTGCAAATCAATGCAAAATCAGGGCAAAGTGATTATAGTGTGAAATTGCAAATCTTTCAAAATATGTTAAGAAATCATGAAGTTGATGAAGGTAATGTTAGAGAAGCCCTTGAATCGTGGGCAACTCTTCTGGGAAATGAGAATCTGCAGCTGGAATACTTAACATTTGAAGAAGAAAATATCCACACAGATGATGGCACAATAAGTGCCTCAAAAGGGAATGATTAGAATGTCAAAATTTAAGAGAGGCTCTTGGAAAACTGATGAAGCCCTCAAATATTTTTGTAATAATGACTTCTATTTGCCCATAGAAGTCAAATGTAAAATGGATATTGTGTCATGATACCATATAATTTTGTTAGAAAATTATGCTTCTCAGAATTAACACTTGATTCATCCTTTGTTCTAATGTTTAACACATCACCGACCAACTAAATTTTGTTAAATGTAAGGTAAATCCATTTTAATAATTTTCTTACATTTTTAAAAGATATTTTCTCAACCAAATGTTTTTACTTTTTTCTCCCTATTTTGAAAAGATTCACTTTAAGTGGGTTTGGGGGGTACCAATTATCTCAGGAAAATTGGGGGCCTCTGTAAAATCTTTGATTCATCTCCCTAACTAGCAGGCATATGCACTGAGGGCAGGGTCTTAGATCACACTTTATTAGTATCCTCTAGATAGCTCATCAAATATAGAACCGAACAGATAGTGGGGACTCACAAATTCAATAAATGTGACAACGAATGACATCCTGATTGATTGGCTCACATGTACATTTTGCCGTTAATGAATGGCACTTTTTCCATTATCAACCCTGACCCCAAATGAGCTGGTATTTGTTCTTCTTAAAATTGTTACATTGAAGGCCTATTACAAACTTCCTGCTGAAAGCACTTTCAAAGGCTAGATAAGTTTAAAACCAATTCAAGCATGTAAAGTCGTTTTAGGAAATAAGCCCCAAGTCCCAAGGGCTTAGCTGAGGAGGGCCACATTTTAGAACAGGTGTGCCACTTCACTGAGCAGGAATTTGGAAATGTCAAACATTAGAAGCACTTCAGAAACTCCAGCTCAACCTGCCCTAGAGTCACACTTCTGGGCACGTGTCAATAAATGCCTTGCAGAGATGGGCATTTGAGAAAATCTCTCAGCCCTGATTCAAAATTAGTTAAAACAAATCAGCATGGTAAGTTCTTAAAGAAAACATAATTTTCTTTTCTTTTTTTTTTTTTGGCTTTTCCTATGTCAATTTTACTTCTCCAAAGAAACTCTATTTTTAAAGTGGTCATTCAAAAAATTTCCATCTATTACATGATAACTGTAACAGCATCGCATGTCTTAACATCCCTGAATTTCAATCTCTTTCATCTTATCTTGCATCACCAATTGCAAGAGTAAGAACTGGGCTGTTTTCCTTGTCATTATGTTACTTCTATCCCTTGGAAATTAAAAAGTAACACTACAAACTTGACTGCAAGTACCCTTTAAACTTGGCCCCTTCCATTAGGACACCAGGCGTTCTGCAGCCCATCAATCTGTTCTAGGGCAAAGGCAAACAATACTTTCCGTTAGAATAACTTGTAACCAGGAAAAAAAAAAACAAACAAACAGGCACTCTGTAGCATACGCAGCATAGCAGCCAGAGAAAAGTTTACTAGCTTTAGCCAATTGGAGACTGTGGAGCTGGGCCAAATTAGCGTGTTCTTCTCCGCCTCTAGATGAAGTCATGAGTGAAATATGACATTGAACTTATTTTTAAAAGGGAAGAGGCACAGGAAAGAAAAGCTAAACTGCAGGAAAGTGACCTGTGCCGAGGAGTACGCGGTTAGGAAGTGTGTGCATGCCTCTAAACCCTGAGTGGTTCTCAGTTCTGTATCCTTCGCCTCCCACTGGGTGGAGTAGGTCTTTTAAGAGCAGCTGGAATGCAGTTTCCCTCATCAGTGTAGCCAGTTGTTGCCTGTCTGAACCTCTGCCAGTCCCAGAGAGCGGTGCTCTGAGCTCAAACCAGAGGGCCACGCTCTGCACCCCTGTCCACCGTCTTTCTCGCCGGAGCCAGAAGAACGTTCGCACCTGTCCAGCTATGGGGGAGGACGCTGCGCAAGCCGAAAAGTTCCAGCACCCGGGTCCTGACATGCGGCAGGAGAAGCCGGGCAGCTCCAGCCCGGTGCCCTCCTCCACGCCGAGCCCCAGCCTGAACCCGGGGAGCACGGAGGAGGCCATCCGAGACAACTCACAGGTGAACGCCGTCACAGTACTCACGCTCCTGGACAAGCTGGTGAACATGCTGGACGCCGTGCAGGAGAACCAGCACAAGATGGAGCAGCGGCAGATAAGCCTGGAGGGCTCCGTGAAGGGCATCCAGAACGACCTCACCAAGCTCTCCAAGTACCAGGCCTCCACCAGCAACACGGTGAGCAAGCTGCTGGAGAAGTCCCGCAAGGTCAGCGCCCACACGCGCGCCGTCAGGGAGCGCTTGGAGAGGCAGTGCGCGCAGGTGAAGCGGCTAGAGAACAACCACGCCCAGCTCCTCAGGCGCAACCATTTCAAGGTGCTCATCTTCCAGGTCAGTGCCCCTACTCTCCGCCCACCCAGCTGGGACTCCGCATCCATGATCTCAGTCGCCTGGCTCTCACAGCCATTTGTACATCTGTCCTGCCTATCAGGGATCTCTCTCTCTCTCTCTCACACACACACACACACACACACACACACACACACACACGAGGCACTGTCCCCGCCGCCTTCAGCAGGTGCACACACGCACACACACACGAGGCACTGTCCCCGCCGCCTTCAGCAGGTGCATGTGAAATCTACACACAGGGCTGGGAATTCCCCAGGTCACTGCAGCCTAAACCCAAGGCAGGGGCCTCAGGAGTTAGCAGGTCGGGGTCATTTGTCAGGAGCACCTCCATACAGGTTGGGAAGGTGAGCAGGTGCAGGCACACTAGTCAGATTCACTTGTCTCTTTGCATTGTGAACGTGGGGCTCTGACTGCAGCTGTTAGCTGGACAGGCAAATTAATTCACTGGCTGTTTATTAACTCTTTGTGGAAATGAGGTGATCATGTAAGTTTTCTGTTTTGTTTTTTAATCAAGCCAAATTCATAACTTTTTAAAGCCTCCCTTTGTCCAAAGGTCACCAGTGTTTTGGGGACTAACCAAGTATTGAAGATTGATTCCATTAGAGATGAACTAGCCTTCTACTTTTGAGACTCTTTTGGCTAAAGCAATCTTGTTGAGCTTTTTTTCTAGCAAATGCACTGAAACTATAGAGCATTACTCTACAAACACACTAGATATGCTTCTCCTTGCTCAGAGAGACCACAACTGTAAAGTAAAACAAAAGCAGTGTTATCAGTTACAGTTACAAAGGCTAGCCTAGGATATTTTCTCCTTCAAATGGTTGCCTTGGAATGAAAAGGCCACTTAATTTTTGTAATGCATCAATGATGCAATTAATGTAGCAAGAGGCTCTTTGGGGACAGGGAGATTGCGTGGGACTGTTGTTCCGCCACGTGGTGGGCGTTTGTGAATCCAAGGGCAGCCCTGCCTAACGCTGGAAGCCCTTCTGCCCAGTGGAGCCCAGCCAGCACAGAGCCCAGGAAGCAATTGCCATCCCTGCCCCAGGGCTGTCTCATTGTGACCACAGTGAATAGGAGAGGATTTCAGAGCCACGGAGGGGAGAGGCTATAACCAAATGTTTGATTGTGAAAGGCACACAAGAAGAGCCTTCATCTCCCCGAAGAGATTTAGAAATTGGAACTTAAACGGAGGGAGCCTTCTTTTTCTAAATGAATCTGCTCTGCCAATTTAGAACTTAAGCCTCCTTCCTCCATAAAAAGAAAGACTCATCTCGCTGCTTTTTTGTCCCCCCACATTGCACTTGATGTTGTAAGCTTCAGGCAGCTGATGTCCTTCTATACTTTGCAGTCTGTTGCAGACCGGAAATTTTTTAGCTTTTAATGCAAATGGAATAGCTTTCCATGAACCAGACGAACTGAAAAGAGATATGGTAACTGCGCCTTTCTTAAGCCATATAAGATCCTAACTTTATTAGCCTAAAAGATATTACAAATCTCAACTCTCAAGGCATTTCTAAATTAAACACTGATCTCCAAACAAAACCAAATATATACAGACCTGTTTAAATCTGAGTCATCAAAGGAAATTTCCCTCCTTCCAGTATGAATCAGAGAGATTCTCTCTTGTCCTGTCCCTCAGTTAAGGAGGAAAAACAAAAAATTATTTATGTAGTAGAGGAAAATCACAGTATGTCGGGATCAGGTTTTGTTTTGTTTTGCCACGGAGGATGTTCTGTAGGTGTTGGGGAGAGGGATGGAGAAGATACGTGACTAAAAATTTCAAGAGAACTGTAAATCTGACATTTAAAAAAACAACTGTTGGGAACTTAAAGACACGGGCTGCTGCTGAAGCCCTGCCACGGTCTCCTGTTTTGTCACATTGGATTGACAGGTGTGAAATTACAGCCAGAAACGGTAGGAATTCTCCATATAGTGAGGACAAGGTGAAACAGGGGCTCAAGACCAAGGTAGAAGCTAAAAGAATCCAAAGCAATGTGTTCAGGCTCCATTCAGGGCCTCTTAGCAAGCAGCCCCCAAGGACGTTTTTGAAAGAGCAGTTTAGGAGACAGAGAATTAGAGGGGCAAGGAACTGGACCTTTCTTAAGTCATGTAATGTAAGATCTTTTATTAGCCTAAAGGATATCAGAAATATCAACTCTCAAGGCATTGCAAGATGACTATTCTGAAAAAACAAATACAAATGAAGTCCCTCAGTGGAAAAGTTGCTCTTTCTCTTGATCCTTCTTAAAGTAGGGGTTTCTAGGGTAGTAAATTATTATATCCATTATAATTATTATATCCATTATGCCAATGGATATAATAATAACTTGTGTTAGAGAGTGGTCCAGTATAGGGGTTGAGAAAAGATAAATTTTGTCATACAGACACTGGTTCAAATCCTAGTTTCACCACTTGCCAGTTATGTGATCTGGTGCACATTGTGTAGCTTTTCCAAGCTTTTGTTTCCTCATCTGTATACCTTATTAATATTTGAAAGAGCAAAAGTATTTTGAGCTCTTAATAAGCCCTGCATACTCTGCTAAGTATCTTTCTGTAGTTTATCTCAACTGCACCAATTTACAGATGAGGATGCTGAGATTCAGAGATACTTATATCTTGTCTGAAACTATTTAGTAGGCAGTGGTGAAGCTGGGATTTCAACTCATATTTAATTGACTCCAAAGTGTGCGCTCTTAAACATTAATGCTTCTTCCCTCATATCTCTCTCATAGGGTGAGGAATAAATGGAATAACATATTTTAAATGGTTAGCGACTGTCATGGCGTAAGCTCAAAGAACTGAAGCTCTTCCTGGGTGGATCTGCAATGCATTTGCATGGAGAGGAGGCTATACTTGCGCTTGGTTAGAAATACACACACACACACACACACACACACACACACACTCCCACTCCCTGACATACATTGTATGACAACTACCGAGTTGAAATCAATATTACATCACTCCCAGAGCAAAGGAAAGCAAAGCCCTTTAAAAGCACAGGACTCTGCCCAAAGGGCCTACTCTAAACAGACCCTTCTAGTAGCAGCACAGTCTTCACAGTGGGGCACAGGGTAGATGTTTTCTAGACCTGCAGAGTGAGGAGGGCGGATAATGTACCAGGTGCCACTTCAGGGCTCTAAGTTGTTTGTCACTTTCAGTCCACTTGGACCCCTATGCTAGACTTTCCCTTACTAAATCCACTGGTTTTCTAGTTTAAGACAAAAAGAATTAATGTAAAAATAGGAGAGTGAAGAACGAAAATCTGTTACCTGACTGGATCATATTCAGTCCTATAGTGTTTAGTGTTTAGAAGATTATGTTTCCAGTTTGTAAAGTCCTGTTGTGTTCTCCAAAATCTGCAGGTGCTTTTTGGTTGGTTGGTTGGTTGGTTGGCTGGTTGATCTACTAGATGCTAGTAACACTAGATACACATTAGCATTTTTTTTAATTCTGAAATTTGTCCTGTTTAAAATATGTCATTTATTTATTTAAGTCTGTGCTAAACTTACAACATTGTTGTAGCTGTTAAGCCTCTCATGTCTTAGCAATTACTTCAAATTATAACCAGTAGAATCTAAAACTGGAGAAAATTCATCTCCTTTTGAGCAATAAAATAAATTGTAAAATCCTTGTTAAACTTAGCAGCTTCCCTTTTAATATTTTTTTTAAATAATGGCTTAAGATCAATGTTTGAATTCAAAATACTGTAACAGGAGCCAGTATAAATGAAATAAGACTCAGAGAGGTTGCTGATCAAAAAGAAAATGCTAAAGACCAATAAGACTAATTCTTTGCCTGTAAGTGCATATGTATCTTTTACTAAAAATAAAATTTGTACAAAAATCAGTGAATTTACAGTTAAGAGGAAGTTGTCTCTGTTGATTGAAGAGACTAGAATTTCATAGGTAACTGGCACTGAGGGTGTGATGCCCACTTAAGGCCTCTTAAAGTTCTAGTAATGATTACTTGACAAAGCAGTTTCGGAATGATTTCAAATCCAGGGAACAAAATGAGAGTACTCATGGACAGTTTACACTTTCATCCACATGAAATTGTGAAATTGGGTGAAAAGAGTAGAAGTTAGATGTTTGCTGTGGCTACATTCATGGAGAATCAAGCCTATAAATGTGTTCAAATATTCATCATTTGGGTTCCTTTGATGAGAACAGAATTTTAGAAAGGTGCTAAAAGTATAACATCTTCAGACTATTTTTAAATTAATTTTTTTAAAGACTGTATTTATCCAAAGCCACTGCTCTGAGAATTGCTAAATTAGTACAGACTTAGAAGAAATGGGCATATAGATAACCAAAGTCACCTTTATATGACAGCTCGCGATGTTTGTATCACATTGATTAATATTCCCATAATGGGATACTGGTTTTGATGTGCTACTTATCCGGTGCCCTTTAGTTTATGAGATAAACAAAATACTAGTTCTTATTGTTACTATTTACACTTATTGAATGTCAGCACTGCCTCAGGCACTTTAAATGAATAACTGATTATTGTCAGTATTTCTTCAAAAGAATCATTACTTCTCTCACATATTACAAAACGAGACTCTATCTCAGATGCAGCCCTTCCAGGTAAATGTTGCCCCTTCTGTTGTTTTGTAATCCATATCTGTTTGAATTGAACAAATGAAAAGTGTTCTCCAATGCAACTCAGGTCCTATAGTTTTGATTCTTGCATGAAACAAAGCATGTTTGGCATTTGTACACTGTGAGATCACTGCTGCAATCTGTTAGACTAGTTTTCATGGGATTTAGGTTAATATCACAGAATCAAGTATTTTAGAGCTGGAAAGCACCTCAACAATCATTTAGGTTAACCTCATTTTATATCAAAGGAGCAGAGGCCCTGAGAAACAAAGTGACTGGCAAGGTTTCATTTTATTAATAATAGAAATTATACAGTTGAATTATGAAATGAGTGAAAACAAACACTATAATCCCACTATGGAAAAGTTCATGTTTACTGGGTTTTCTACAATAGCTTTTAAATAATTCAGTGTGGTTTTTTTTGTTGTTTTGTTTTGTGTTTTTTGTGTGTATGCAACAAAGAACACCTAAGCACTATATTCTTAAAAAAGAAATGAACCCTCTATAACACTGAAAAATAATGAAAGTTTTAAATCCTCGGGAATGTGAAAGACTGCTCAGGGATTATAACTAATGCATTTTATTCTTATGACTTGCTGATTCCACCAACAGCTGCCTTAGGGGTACATTTCTAATCAATGGCTTTATCCACTTGGCAATCTATACCTCAGAAACACAAACTGGAGAAAACCATCAATGTGTAAACGAGACCTATAAATCAGAATGTCAGGTCAACACAGTTCCATTTTCATAACTAGTATTTAGAGATTACTGGATAAAACATTCCATGGACACAAATTTATGGTCCTCATATCCCTCTATGATGCCACCACATCCCTGTGGGAATGTAACAGCCTTTGTTATTTTCTTCTAACAACGGGGATGATAAGTTAGTGACAGGAGAGCAATCTGCCTGTTCAAGCTTTCAAATGACTTACTGTAGCTTCCTTTTCTAATGCTAGTCATAGAGTCTCCTTCTCTTTTAAAGTGTGTGTATCTATCTATGTGCAAAGAAGATTTGTTTCCATGAGCATCAACCTAAGAAGTACCCAGCATGTTGGCCAGTTTCTCTGTGTTGATATCTGCACGCAAGACTTGAGACTGTTAGTTCACAATAATCAGTATAAACGGCAAACAAGCAAAAGTGCAAGGAAAAACTGCCACTTTCTCAAGAGTTCTTTCCATTCCTTTTCTCTTTTATGGTGCAAGCATATCATTCATATATGTTAGAAGTGTACTGATTAATTCTCCCTTCCTTTTTTTTTTTTTTTTTTTTTTTTTTTTGCTGCGGTACGCGGGCCTCTCACTGTTGTGGCCTCTCCCGCTGCGGAGCACAGGCTCCGGACGTGCAGGCTCAGCAGCCATGGCTCATGGGCCCAGCCGCTCCGCGGCATGTGGGATCTTCCCGGACTGGGACACGAACCCGCGTCCCCTGCGTCGGCAGGCGGACTCTCAACCACTGCGCCACCAGGGAAGCCCTCCCTTCCTTTTAAAAACCCCTAAGGGTCCTTGTGAAAGGTCAGAACCAGAAGCAGCTGCATCAGTGGGGCTACGTACCTTTTTGAAAATAAATCTGGAGAAAGAGGCATGGACATATATACACTACCAAACGTAAAATAGGTAGCTAGTGGGAAGCAGCCGCATAGCACAGGGAGATCAGCTTGGTGCTTTGTGACCACCTAGAGGGGTGGGATAGGGAGGGTGGGAGGGAGGGAGACGCAAGAGGGAAGAGATATGGGAACATATGTATATGTATAGCTGATTCACTTTGTTACAAAGCAGAAACTGACACACCACTGTAAAGCAATTATACTCCAATAATGATGCTAAAAAAACTTAAAAAAAAAAAAAACTCTATAGGGCAAATAGTCAGCTGCAGCTGGGGGCCTCTCCTGGGTAGAACTATCCAAGGAAGCAATGCAACTCACAAGGGATTCTTAATGCCATGTTAAGGAGTTACAAACCCCAAGTGGATACATGGGTAACTAGCATAGTTAAGTGGTGACGGAATTGAGGATGTATATTTGATCCTCCCCCTTGAAAGAGCCATCAGTCTTAGAATCTGTAAGAGAAAGCAGATCAAAAACATTACAACAGGAGGCTGAAGGCAGAAGTATCACCTCACCTGTAGGCAGGTGAAATATCAAGTGTTTCCATAAGGTATGTGTAATTGGACTGAAGGAGGACACATGAGCAAGTAAGACTGGACACCTGGGGGACACTGCAGTTACAGAGGAGCCACTGTCTGAAGTTCAAGTTGAATTTCCACCACTATAATCGTTCCTTTATAGTCAAATGCCATGTCTACATTTTACTAAAGAATAGAGATTTTGAAGAGTGTCAGCATTTTTCTGCTTCTAAACAAACATTTTGGAAATGTAAGTCCCACATGTACTTGGACATTCACAAATTTCTATGTGAAGGGAAAGGGCTTGCTTACCTTCAGAGTAGAACTATAAGAAGTCAGAAAATAAACACTGTCCAGTAGACATAACCCAAAATACTGCTTGATTAATAAAAATGACAGCAGAAGCATAGCAGTTGGCCAAAAAGGCATGTCGCACTTGTTTCCAGTTGTATTAAGACACATCCAACTCATTCTGGATTATGTCTGTTCCTGCTGGGTTTATTTTCATAGTTGGCATCAAAGAGTTCTTATATAAATTTCCCCGACATTGTCTGAAAGAGCTCAATTGGGTTTCCCGCCATCTCTCGACTGCCCTCATGTATGCGGTGTGATCTACCAACAGATCACTTCTGATTCACCTGATAATGCACTTTTCCCAAACCTGTCCTCAAAGGACACATAGTGAGAGAGACAAGAGTCTAAGACTCAACAGTAACTGTGCTTTTTTAACAATAAAATTTACACTGCATTAAAAATGCAATATTATTGGTTTAATTCTTTTAGAAGTACAGTTAATATGGACATTTTTTGTTGAGGTTAAAGAAAGGGAAGTTATCAGGGTAATTAATCAACAGTAATCAAAGGTAAACCTTTGATTAACCTGAGATTATACTACACAAAATGTACCTCTCCTCTAGTACCCAAGGCTTATTTTTAATTTTCCACCTGACTTTCTGCCTTCTTTACTGAGGATTTTTTTTTTTTTTTTTTTTTTTTGTGGTACGCAGGCCTCTCACTGCTGTGGCCTCTCCCATTGCAGAGCACAGGCTCCGGACATCCAGGCTCAGCGGCCATGGCTCACGGGCCCAGCCGCTCTGCGGCATGTGGGATCTTCCCGGACCGGGGCATGAACCCGTGTCCCCTGCATAGGCAGGAGGACTCCTAACCACTGCACCACCAGGGAAGCCCTTTACTGAGGACTTTTAATAACGTTTTACTGAGCTCTTGGTTTCTTCCTTTCCTGCAAGCAACTCCTGTCAAACCTTCCCAACCCTCTTGTCAAACCCCAGAAGTAATTTTGCTTCTGGACTAAGCATCAGAGCCCTAGCTATTTCTGCAGTCTGCCCCTCTTTTAGTAATGCTCATCCACTGAGAATAAAATCCTTCCTTAAAAATGGAAACTGCTGAGCCCCTTAGGCCTGGTTCTCCTCTTTTCCCAGTGGCAGCAGCAGTCAGCAAATGTCCTTCCAGACACAGAGCTAAGTCCATTCTTTTGCAGTGCCCGACACAGGGGCAGTCTCCACTCTAGCCACCCTGAGGGCTGTCTTAGAAAGCCTCCTCAACATGCACTCATTCAACAAATAACTGCTGAGATGTCGGGTACTACTCTAGTCACGGGGCTTAACAGTGAACAAGAGACACGAGTTCCCACCCTCACAGGGAATACACGCCAACGAAAAAGAGGCAAGTCAAGACTTGAAGCGTGGCAGAGTTGCTCTCTGTAAAGGTCCGTGTCATAAGTTATTCGTGGGAATCCCGTGCAAATTTCAAGTTTTTACTTTATCTTTTATACTGTGTTTCTGACATTCTGTGATATTCAAAATGGGAGTAAGCTTTGGGAAACAGAATTTGGGATTTCTTAACTCTACCAAGGAATCTATTTAACCAGACGTGCTGCTCTTTACTCTACCCAAGACTTTGTTTCTAACCAATTTATGGAACTCATACTCTGTTATGAGTATGTGTGTGTAAGCGGGGGACATGGGGCTGTATCTTTTCAGAGAGTATTGTAATTATACTATTTGGTGATTAATAAGGAGAGGGATTTTTAAGTTTCTCTATATTAAAACATTGTTCACTTAGTCTTTGTAGTGAGAAGTTGAAAGTATACAGGTATACACTTAGAACATATTTTTGATCACTACCCCAATTTTATTGACTTTTCAGTCAATCAAAATTGCAAAACAAGGGAAGTTCTTACCATTAACATAAACTTTGCATGAAGTTTAGCTCCCAAATAGACTTTTTGTTTGTTTGTTTTGAGCTTTTATTTATTTAATTATTATTATTTTTTTTAACACATAGACTTTTGTTGGTTTTTTTTGCGGTACGCAGGCCTCTCACTGTCGTGGCCTTTCCCGTGGCGGAGCACAGGCTCCGGACGCGCAGGCTCCGCGGCCATGGCTCAAGGGCCCAGCCGCTCCGCAGCATGTGGGATCTTCCCAGACCGGGGCACGAACCCGTGTCCCCTGCATCGGCAGGCAGACTCTCAACCACTGCACCACCAGGGAAGCCCTTTTTAACATACAGACTTTTAAATTCACTAAATCCAGTTATTTTTCAAACTGAAAGTTTACTGGGCAGTCCACAATATAATCAGGTAACATTGAGGCTCTGCTTGAAGCCCGGCTGGCAGTGGGCTCTGGAGCCTGGCCCACCTTGGCATTCTTGCAGAACTCCTAATACCCTTGGGAGTGCAGTTTGAAAGCTGCTAATCTGGGTCAAATCCTCTTGTTCACATTTGGAAGACACTGAGACACAAGGAGATTAAGTTATTTGCTGAAGGCCTCAGAGCCATTGAGCAGTACAGAAAGAACTGAGACTCAGGCCTCCTGTCACACGTTCTTTCCACTGTGCCATTTCTTCCAATGAAAATGTGAAGGCACTTTGCTAGCTGGCTCTCATTTTCCTGTATTTAAAGAAAAATATAAAAATCAAAGGGATTCCTATGCTGTGTCACCCAAGTCTGTCTGAGTTCAAATCTCCCTGCTTCGCTACTCTGGAGAACCATCCCCCTTGCACTCTCTGGAGGCAAGTTTTCAGGCTCTGCTCCCTGAGGCAGAGGGAGAGGCAGATCATTGTACACCCAGAAGCTGGAGAAAGAGGTGTGCTGGGAATAAGGGGAGGGGGCACAGATTCCTGAGTTTCACTCTTCACCCTAGGTGGAGGCTGAAGTACTCCTGCCCAAGGAAGCCCTATGTAACAGAGAGGCTTGATAAGCTAAGGCTTGATAAGGCAGCATGATTCCCCCTTACTACTCCAGAAATGGCCGTAGTATACCATCTCTCCTTATAATGCCCACAAAGGACATTCTAAACACAAGGCTTCGTGAGTGGGTCCCCAGTAAGGCTGGCCCTTGCTTCTCTTACTCCAAAATCAGGTCATTAGAAAAATTAGTGTGCATTTTTAAACAGATACCAAGGTTGACCATGCCTTTACTTTTGACTTCTACTTGGGGAGGGAACCTGATAGAGGCTTTACCTGGTGCCTGACACTTAAGGAAAAGGTGGGGCAGGGGACAGAACTGGGAAGTCTTCATCTTTTATCTTCTAACTTGACCTCCAGGCTCTTTTGCAGTGGGATTTTGGCAGGAATAGAGCCTGAGGTTATGAGAGAGAGGCCCTCTGGGTTCACAGTAACTTACTTTAGCTCCTTTATCTAGGCAGCTTCCTTGTCTTGTCTGACCCACAGCCCACTTCCCTCCCTGCCTGTCACTGATAGAGCCCTTGCCAGATGCCCTCATAATATTCCCAACAGGCAGCCGTTGGCCTTATCCAGCCTAAGCGGAATGACTTGATCAGTTTAGAATTAACTATTCATATTCTAGAAAACTAAAGCCACAGACCTTTGGTTTCTGTCATGCCAAAAACACATACCCAGAAATTACAGCAGTTCAGGACTATTTGTGAAATGTGTTATTAACATGAAATTTACATTGTCCATCTTTTCAGGAAGAAAATGAGATCCCTGCCAGTGTGTTTGTGAAAGAGCCAGCTTCCAGCCTAGCGGAAGGGAAGGAAGAGGAGCATGCTGATGAGAACAAGTCCCTGGAGGAAACTCTGCACACAGTGGACCTCTCCTCCGATGATGAATTGCCCCATGACGAGGAGGCCCTGGAAGACAGTGCAGAGGAAAAGATGGAAGAAAGCCGGGCAGAGAAAATAAAAAGATCCAGTCTCCGGAAAGTAGATAGCCTCAAGAAAGCATTTTCTCGCCAGAACATCGAGAAAAAGATGAACAAGCTGGGGACAAAGATCGTATCTGCAGAGAGGAGAGAGAAGATTAAGAAATCTCTCACTTCCAATCACCAGAAAACATCCTCAGGGAAAAGCTCCCCCTTCAAGGTCTCTCCCCTCACTTTCGGTCGAAAGAAAGTCCGAGAGGGAGAAAGCCCTGCAGAAAATGAGACCAAGTCAGAAGACATGCCTAGCAGTGAGGTGCCGAATGACCACGAGGAGAGCTCATTTGCGGAGCGTCTTTCCGAAGCATCCCTCACCAGTGTACTGGTGGAAGGGAAGAGCATGGAGGGGGATGCTGGGAGGGCGGCCTCAAGAGGGAGTGACTCGGCCATGGACAGCAACATCGACTTGACTATTGTGGAAGACGAAGAAGAAGAGTCGGTGGCCTTGGAACAGGCACAGCAGGTGTGCTATGATGGAGGCTACGTGCTAACCTCCCATGAGGCAGAGCACTCAGATAAGGAGCCGGTGCAGCCAGCTGTGCTCCAGGTGGACCAGACCGCCTAAAGGCACAGCACTCTGTGCCCAGCCTGTGCTTTCAGTTAAGTGGGTAACCAGAGCCTAGAAACAAACTCCTGTACATCCCCAGCACTCCCCACTCACACCATGTTACTGTCCAGGTAGTCATCATTTACTACACAGTAGGCGCACACACGTGCCCGAGATTTACTATGAAGGCAACCTGTCAGGGTCTACACTTCTAATTTACTCTTAGGTTCCATTTCTGTAGTTCTCCAAGACTGCCCAGAAGAAGAAATGCAGCAGTCAAAAAACACTGATCAATTTGGCTAAGTCAGAAACATCAGAGGCTACGTAAGATACTAATCATGAAATCTGATTCATTTTTTGTCATTCCATAAGCTTGCTGAATAAGCGTACCACTAATATATTGAATTTCCATAGAATTCTGTGAATCTTTATTCTTTAAGTGTGTGATATATAATATACATATGTATTTAAGCTAAAGAGATAATTACTTTATATTTCAAGAAGAAAACACTTTTCTTAAAAGGTAGAAGAGAAAGTTGGCTATTGACTTAGTAGAAAACATTGTTTATTGAAAATGAAGGAGAAATTGAAAGACTATAATGTTCAGCTAACAAAGTAAGATATGTAGAAAAGTTGGGACTATTAGAAAAAGAAAACTAAGGAGAAGTTGGAAAATAAAAGAAACAGGAAACAAAGAATGGCAAAGAGAATGAAGACAAAGAAAAAAGCATGTGCTCAAAAGTAAAATATTTATGATATTAGTTCAAGTATTTACTCATATAACAATGCTGAAGAAATTCATTTATCCTAGAATCATATGCTATATCTTCACAATATTTTTATTTTCTAATATTTTCAAATAATCTAAAAAAACATTTTACTGTGTTAAAGCTGCATTTTTTTCCTTAATAAAAGACATTACAAATATTTCCCTAAGGAAGTTCAAAAGGATGTATGTCTCTTTAACATTGGAATGAACATAAATCTTCAAAATTAATACATACTGCCTTTTGTAGGAAGTTGGATCGTACTATTCTTTAATGTTTTCCAAATTTGAAATAATCCTTACACTTCAAATGATGTAATGTACGTTTGTAACATGTTAGAATCAACAGGTTTGGGAAGGGAAAGAGTCAAGTTTTCCTTTTTTGTACATAACGGTAATTTCATTCTAGGTCATATTTTATTTATATATTAATTCCACAGAATATTAATATGTTTCTCAACTTCTTAAAGCATGCTAGTGTTTATGTGTATGTGTACATTTACTCAGACAGGGTAATTTCTACTACTGCCTAACATTATACTAAAATATTGCTTTATTTTTAATTACAGAATGGTAATGTTTTGAGAAAACTATTACAGTTTAAAGACAGTTGTACCAGAGAGCAAATTCCCTACCTTTAGTATGTACCACTCATTATAAGTAACCTTACAAATACAGTTGATCTAAAACAGTATTAACAAACTATGCTTTACCTTACAAAAGGGATAGGATTAACAAATGTATTGATGGCATAACTGATACAGCTGTGTCCTTATTTTGCAATAATGTACCCCAAATATTAGATTGTTGAACTAACAATGGCTGTGTTAAAGAAGAATAAATAAACCAAAAACTAAGAAGTACATAACAATGTCAGTTTCTCAGCAGAAAACTTTAAAAACAACAGAAAGAATTGATTATTAAACTCTCCTCCAAATGTAGCAATAATGTTGATTTTTTATTCTTGATTTCCCCTATTAACTCTGCTTTCTTTTTTCCCCAATCTCATTTAGAAATCCAAGTCTCATTCTTCAAGTTTAACCTTCTTGACATCACCTTACCAGCTCTGGAGAGCATCTGAATTTACTGTAGCAGCTTGATGAATCTGATAGTTCAATCTACATTTTTATTATTTTGTACCAGACCTTATAATACCTTAAATAGCCCTGCAAACATGAATGTATTGAACCGTATGTTCAGTTTATTCACACAGATACACCTTTGTCTTCTGCAGTGCCATCCAGTTGGTAGAAGACTAAATTTCACTCAGGGCCCTGAACATGCCTGTTTAACCTTTCCAAAGTTGCTGTTACTTTTTTGCAGCCAAGGAGTTGGGCCATCCAGAGCTGATGCAAGGTTTACATTTCCGTTTCAAAAATGCTTATGTTATTTGTTCCTAGAAACTATCTAAAAAGGCATCTTTTTAGATTTGACTGACAGACATTTATTCTCTGTTCCTCATTTGAAACATTAAAATCCTAACCAATGGAACAGAGAATTAAGCCAGCTAATTGTTGGAAAACACATACTGTAGGGATTAGAGAGAGCAGCAGTTGTGGAAATGAAAACTAGTTATTCTGTTTATTGTTGAATTATTTGCATACTGGTGAGGCTAAAAGTCCCCAGTCTTCTTCATACCCACCCAATAACCCATTCCTAACTTTATGTGCCTGGAGCTCAAGAACTGGATTAGTTTTCCCCCAAAGATTATACATTAATAAGCACTGAGATCGTTATCTTAGAAATATAATTCAGGAACAAGAAGTGTCTATTACACAGATCACAGATCTCACAGAAATACAGCAACGATGTCATTTTTCCATGAGATTTATTTTAAAAATATATAGACATATATATTTCAACAGGAATATTTTCTTCTTTCTCCTTCCATTTACGAATCTAGTACTTGGTTGAATTTCTTTTTATACATGAAAATAAAAGACCCACACTAAGGCCAGTTCTGCACAAAATAAATATTTTTTTCTTACATTTATTGTAAGATGAAAGCCCAAAATGTTTCTGCTTTGAGCAATGCTCATGCAGAAGAACAAGGTTTGAACCTCCTGCGTTTCAGTTCACTATCAGGAAACTAGAAGCTCCTTTGACATAGCCAAGCCACTAGTGTAAGTAAAGGTTATAATGAAAGTCATTTCCTACATTAAGACACTAATGCCCAAACCCAGTTAATTCTTGCTCAAAAGTTTGTTTACTGCCCTACAGCCCAAGTCTAAGCGATTTTATGTTAGAGATTAGGAGTATGAGGAATTGAGGTAAGGGTGGCAATCATTATTAACAGTTCCATAGCAACCACAAGTCTTTTCCTAAGACTGCAAGACTGTGACACTGCAAAACAAGTTTCAGATGAAACTGGCACTGAACCTTTGTATTCTGCTTGATCTGGGTGTTGAAATAGAGACTTCTGCAGCCAGGACCTCATTCCTAAAGGGAACAGGCAGTAACTGACATTATTAAAGATACATTCTTCTTATTTTTGTTTTAACCATTGCACTATCCTGTAGTATTCTACACCTTTAGCAAGACAGCTTGATATTCATACTCTTAAAGACTTTCCACTGTAAAACCAATTCAGTAAATATTTATTGAGCAATACAACCATCTGTCCTTCCCACTTGGAAATTCGTAGCGCCCAAAGCAGGAAGACACAAGCATGGGGGAGAGAGAACAACATTTCTGATATCTTACTTCATGCCAGGCTGGGCACGCCAATGGTCAGGAGTACTGTGTACCTACCAAATGCTAGACACAAACATTATCTCGTTTAATCAAATGAATCCTATTAGAAAGGTACTGTTTTTATACCTGAGAGTTTTGATGAGGGGAGCGAGGGAACTCCAGAGTTCTTAACCACTCTAAGTTCTCACTCATCATGTTACAATTTAACTATTTTTCCCTTGAAGGTCACAGAGTTAAAAGACTTGTCCAAGTTCATGTAACTATTGAGTGTCAGAGTCAGTGCTCAACCCCACTCTGAAATCCATGCTACTGCCAAAACAGGACTCCTAATTGTATCACCCAACTGTGCTTCACTATGAATCACTTTATAAGCTCTCTGATGGCATGGTATTAACTTCGTTTTATCGCGCCATATACAGCATCACATAGAGCTGCACTTTGTAAATGATTTTAATGATTGTCATACTAATGCTAAGAAAAAAACAGCTCACGATTCTTGGGGAGCCACAGAGAGACTATTATTCGGGTCTGCTGAGGCCACAGAGGGGCTTCTCAGATCCTTGGCATTGCCCATTGTCAGTGGCTGCAGGGTTCACTGTGGGGCACAGTTTAATAAGCGCTAGCTGTCAACAGAGATAGATACTAGAATCAGCTAATTCAAAGATGGCACAAGAAGTCTGCCTCAAACTCTCCAAGTTAAAGGAGTCAGATTCCTGTGTCATGCTGGAGAAGCTGCTTTATCCTGCCTGGACACATCCTCTCATAGGCTGAAAATACGAGCAAATGGCAAATCAGCATGGGGTGGGAGACGTGCGGGTGTTTGGGAAGTAAGGTGAACCGTGACGATATGGAGACCTGGCCTTTGAAGATGATTCCTGCAAAATCGTCCAGCTGTCTTCTCAAGGTAAAAGAGGAGCTACGTCAAGCAAATGCTGGTGCCTCCATTTCCGTGGGCAAGCAATCAAAGAAAACCCTCCAGGCCAGCCCTCGTTCATCAGGATGTATGCTGCAGTCAGTGGCTTCTTCCAAGGGCTTAGGCAGTGGTCACAGACTCAAATGCCTGAAGGGCTCACATGGAAGTAACATGGTTCGAGGTGGTGGCAGCAACTGTGGCAGGGCAGTTACAAGTGGGCCGTGACCTCTCTTATGGGACACCTTCGTCCTTCACCAGTCTGAAGGTGGCGCATTTGCTAATTCCCAGAAAGCGACGGTACATTCTAGGAGCCACCCTGAATTGTGGTAAACTGGCATCTACCACCCAACTCCATTTGCCATGTGAGAAGTCAGGCCCGGTGTTGCCAAAGCTTCAACTTCTTTTAAGAAGAGCCAAAATTCAGATTTCTTTTTTACATGAAAATCTCCTGGCTTTTAATTTCTGGCAACTAGCTCAAATCATTTTAATCACTGTTTGAGCCAAGTGGAACTGTCTGCTGGCATGTAGCCTGGCACAGGCCATCAGTTTCTGAGCCCTGGTCTGTAAGTGAACACTCTTGGGTTTTCCTTCCCCACCTGGAGGCACAGACATGGGAATAGAAAGCTACTAACAGGATTGGATTTGCCTTGAGCAAAAGCACAAAATTTTTCTTAGGGAAATAGAAAATGCAAAAATACCCTTGCTGGAACTTGTAAGAAATTTTCTCTTGCTTACTGCATTTGTGAAAAGATTCCTGTTAATGCTGCACAGTCAATGCACTGAGGAGACAGTCACCAATCACACTGAAAGGTGGTTATATGTTCTCTAATGGGATAGCACCACTTCCTGTTATTAGCAGCACTACCTACCTGTGGGTTACCTGCAGAGCCCCCGGGTGCCAACAGGATTAGTATTTTGTTGGGGTAAACTGAGCACATAATGTGACTATTCCATTTCTATGTTCCAGTAGAAAAATACCTACTCCTATCAATAACCTGGAGGTCCTACAGATGACAAAAAGCAAGTCTGCACCCCGCTCTGCCGTATTTCATAGCAAAATGGCCAGCCGACACTCCCATTCTTCAACTCTTTATTGTTAGTAATGAGGTACTAAAGGAAAAGAACACAGCTCAATTTTCTGGATGCTAACTGGAGACTTCAGAGCTCAGAGCTGGGGAAAAAAAAAAAACTGATACCGATTTAGCACAAGGGGCAAGATGTCCTTTGTTAAGGAGAAACCTGATGCTTGCAACCACTTTAAGCTCTATGGAAGCACACGGATTAGCTGTGTTCTCCAAGGTCCAGTGCAGGTTCATCGCATCCAGAACCCCAACGACATGCAGAGAAAGGCAGTATATTCTGAGGAATGCGCCCTTATTTGAAAAATCAAATGTCCTAGTAACTTTAAATCAATAATTTTCAATTCCTACATAATAAAAGGAAGCCCCCCACCTTCCCTCTCAGGATGGATGGAGAAAAGGAATATCTTAGCTTACGGGACTGCCCCAAAAATTAACCAGAGAAAGGGAGACTGATGTACCTTGGGTGTAATTCCATTATCTCTTTAGTTCTCTCTCTTTTTTCTTTCTACTATCACTCTTTTTATTGTCAGAGGCCAAAAGATATTTTCCAACTACCTTGTAGCTAGACTTTTCAGAGATTAAACAGAAGTAGTTAGGCCTGAATTAACCAATAACTGCAGGGTGTTTTTATCTGCTAGAAACATTTCCCCAATAAAGGTATCCATTTTATTAACATTTATTGGGCATCTACATGTGCCAGGCCCTGTGCTGGGTCTGTGGATAAGACTGACAAGAGAAGAGTCTTTGCCATCTGGGAACTTTCTATCTATTGAGCAAGGGGAAAGTGCTGGGAGCCCCCTACATAAAGAATTAGAATTTACAGAAGCAAAGCAAGAGGGAACAAATAATCTGCAAGAAAAATAAATCTTCAGCCTTAAGGAAACTGTTATTTGAGAAACAGTCACACAAGATAGATAATGGAGTTCCTGTAGCTCTGCTGTGTAACATACCATAAATTTCCAGAATGGAGATAGAAGGAATCTAAACAGTACAAAGTACAGTTGTGTGGGTGTAAAGAATACACAAGAGTGGAGATTTCTCTGTTCTAAAGTGTGAAACAAAATGGTGGAAGGGAGACTCTGAATGGAAGAAAACCTATAGTCTTTAAAAACGCAACACTGACAGCAAGCACGTTCATTTGTTTTAATTCGCAAGTAAGTATTGAGCACATACTCTATACCAAGACTTGTGAAGGTACTGGGTTCACTGGTTCACTGCAAACCAAAAAGACATGCCCTTCCCTCCTGCAATTCCAATGTGCCCTGGAATAAACTGCTTGTTTAGTCACTCTCTTGCCAAAAGTTTTCAAATTCATTTTGTTTTGGGACTTCGGTTTGTTTGTTGAATTTCAGGGAATTTTTCTCTCGTGGAAACACATCGCTACTTTCTGTTATATAGTATCTTTGCTAGGATGAGACAGGAATGAATAATTAAAAATACACAATAGAAATCAATGAGAAAATTTGACTTACTTTAGGTAAAGTAACTTTACATCCAACTTCGAACGAGTACATGGTCTCCTTACAATAAGAGTTGGTTTTTTAAAATAATACTTCCTAAGATTTTTTATTTAATTAAGCAATTATTAAGTCAGGGGAAATGGTCCATAATCCTAATGCCCAGATAATCCCTGCTGTACATGGCTGGGTTCAATGTACTGTATCACAAGCCTGAAATCAAGATACCTCATCTGGAGGCTCTGGGGGAAATCTGCTTCCAAGCACATTCCTGTTAGCAGAATTCAGTTCCCTGCATTCAGTTGTACCATGGAAGTCCCCACTTCCTTGCTGACTGTCAACCCGGGACTGCTCTCAGCTCCTAGAGGCTACTCACATTCCTTACCATGCAGTCCCCTCCAACTTCAAGCCAGCAATGGCACATCCAATTCTTTAGTGTGCTTTGAATCTCTGACTGCTTCTTCTTCTCCGAGCAGCAAAAAAAACCTCTCAGGCTTTATAGGTCCTCCTGTGATTAGGTCAGGACCACCTAGATAATCTCTCTTAAAGTAAATTACACCATGTAACATAATAAAATCGCAAGAGTAAAATCTATCATATTCACAGATCTGGGGATTATGCAGGGTGTGTCCTCCAGGGAGGTGGTAAATCTTGGGTCCATCTTAGAATTTTGCCTATCACATAATGGAGCATAGTAAGGGAATTCAAATGATGCAAAAAGGTTTTAAATGGAAATTAAAGAAGTTAGCCTTTTCCCACTTCTCTGAACACTACTCTGATGATAACCATGGTCAAAGTTTTCTTATGTATTCTTCCAGGAAAAATATAAAAGATATATAGGTATATTTTCTCTTTATATTTAAATAATCAGGATCTTGTTACACCTAACTTTTCTCATTTAATCTCTCTGGTGCTCTTTCCTTAGTTGCAAATATGGATCTACATTATTCTTTATCTCAGCTACATAGGAGTAGCTTTTTATTTTTTTAATAGTCATAAGAATAAGCAAAGCGATCAAGAATGAATCGTCCCTAAAACCAAGACAGATTATTTATTATCTCAAGGATTTTCAAATGGTGGACAGAGTCTGCATCAGACCCATTGTTCTACCTGAAACACCTACTTCTCTTAGAGCAGATGGTTTCCCCAGGAGTCCCTATTCTGGAAGAGAATCAAGTACTTTTTCTCCAAAGTAAATTTAAATAATAACTTCTGGAGGAGGTGATCTATTTAGATACAAAAGTGTTTTGACAGAATGTCCACAAATGTGAAGGAAGGGTACCAAAAAAGAAGAAGAAAGAAAAGGAGGAGGAGGAAGAAGAAGGAGAAGAGGAAGGGGGGAGGGGGAACAGAAGGAAGAAAATAGAAAAGCAGAATAAATCAGTTAAAACTAAATTGAAGTCAGGAATTTTTCTATGCTTCAGAACAAGAATAAAGTTCCACCCTGTGAGCATTACCACATCTTTTCTCCATAGCAACACCAAAGAAATAAAAAGCACTTTATTTCTTTTTTCCATAAAACATGCATTTCTTTCTAATTATTGTCATTCTAAAGTTCTTAAACTACAGTGTTTGATCTATGGCTTTAGAATAGCAATTTTTCATATCTGTTTCTTCTAAGTACAAAAAGACGAAGAGACTTCCACTACCTTTCATTGTTCTTTGAATGGGACCAGACATTAAAAAATAGATTTACATTACTATCCTTAACTTGCAACTCTTGAAGCGTCCACAAAATTCATACATTCCGTTTTTTTTTCTACTGAAGTGACAAGCTGTTCTGCTTTCATCAGTTTAAATGAAAACACAGTAAGCAATAATAATGGCCCCAATTTCCATGAGTGTTTTCTCTGTGTGAGGCATCCACGAGCCAAAAGTTTCTCCTCAGAGCTTGGTCCACTGCTCTGAAATGTAGATGGACTATTAAACCTTATGTGAATGCTTAAGAACTTTCATTCACTTTTGAAGAATGTGTCATGTGCTCTTAAAAGCTTAGAGTTCTTCATCTCCACTGTAAAGAGATGTCCTAAAAACACATCTTTACAGGTTAACTACTGGGACATGGAAGAGGGCACTTTAGTAGTAACTTACCAGCAATTTAAGAACAAACCCTTGTATGAGGCAACTGCTAGAGGGAGAAATTCAACAGAGAAGCTATGAGGAAATCCCATACTGCCCTTAAACCCAGACAAGCAGAGACCCTGTCCTGTGCCTGCTCCTCAGGGAGTCCTACGCCTTAAAGAACATTCCAAGAAATATTCTAAGTTCCCCTCTGGTGTGATCAGACAGGAAGACTCAGGTCAGATAAGGACGCTTGTGGGCCCCAGTCTCCATTTCTCCCCTTCAAGTGCTGTCTAAACCGCTACCCCCATGCAAGGGGTAAACCAGATGCCCTAAAGAGCCTTCAGGAGGAAAATACTCCTAGCTAGCAGAGCATTTCTTTAATGAAGCCATGAGAGTATGAATGAGATTGGGCCTCTGGAGTAGTGCTGACATGCTGATTTGGGGAAACCCACATTTCTGAGGGACACAAGACAAGTCCAGTGCTCTGGGATACTGATGGTATACTGCCAACCCCTGGGCTGCAGCCAGGCATGTGGGCTGGTACAAAAGCTTTTAGGATAGAGTGCCACCTCCAATCTACAGCACCAAGGGAGCAAGGTGGCAGCAGGGGTCCTTCACCCAGGGCCATCACTCCACTTCCTCCTCAGGTTCCACATCATGTGTCAGGCTACTTCCCCAGGGTTGCCTTACCCTCCCCAAACACCACAAAGAGTTTTCGAGCCCTTTGTTCCCCTATGACCAGAGATTCTTCCAATCCATGTCGTCTCTTGCCTTACAGCATGTGTTGATGTTATTCCCCACTAAGCTGGTCTTAAGCCATACTAGACAAGGGATGGACATTTCTTATACAAATGGGACCATTTTTCTTGTCCCTATCTTCCCACTGGTGAAAGTGGTAGAAGACAGGGGTATAGCCAACATTGAAAGAGATCATGTTCTAGGAATGCCGTGGTCACCACCTAAAGAGTTCAAGAGAAGGCATAATTGAAGGATGTGTCATTCTTTGTTTATGCTATAAAATTCTGAACACTAAATTTGACATGACCAGAAAACAACTTATCATTCACATTTCCTGCATATACTAGATAAGACTTGCATTTGTGATCATCATCAGAAAAGCACAGCAAAACCTTTGAGACAGTCCTGGGAAACCAGTGATCATGGCATGATGGATGATGTAGACTCATGAGTAATGATGTAACCAGTCTTAAATAAATGGTATTAGAAACCACAGAGGCAAGAAGGTCTATATTGTTTCAATTAAAACAATCTGAAGAGACATTGCATTGTGAACGATAACAGTATTGCTACCTTTTTCCTCACATAGTGGGAGATATGAAATTAGCCAGGAACCATGCATTTGACAATAAAGAACAAGAGGAAACAGCACCTAGGTACTAGCCCCTGTGAAGATTCTTTACATGCAATGACTGGACAATAAACAAACGTGTAAATAGCTCTACTTTATCCATTACTCTGAAGCTTGATTGAAAATTACCATACATATAGGTCCATGAATTTTATAACACTTTTTTAAGTCAAAATTTTTTTATAGACAGAGACTCTACAAAAAAATTTTTGCCTGAGGCCCACTACATCCTAGGGATGGCCCTGTGGAAAACTCCTAAGGAAGGGGAGCAGGTAACTTGTCAACATACAGTTCCATCGTTTCTCAGTACAGCTACAGTAGATTTCACATTATATGGTTTGAGAATCTGAACAACTTAACTTAGCAAATATTTTATATACACAATGAAATAATTATCACGATGTGTTGCAAAGGTTTGGGTATTTATGCATTTTGTGCGTGCAGCTTCCATGCTTTTGTATTTTTTTTCCTGCTTGAGGATAGTTCTCAATTAACCAAATGTGGTTTATTCACTTAGTAAGTTAACTGTATAAAATAAATGTTTTATTTCTGGACTGTCTGACCTCCAACAGTCAGTATTTCTAGATGACCTCACTGTGTCATCAGTCGGTAGAAACTCAGAAAATGCAAATTAATTTGATGTTAAGCATTTTAATTATGGAAGAAAATCTGCTCTAACAATCAAATAAATGCATGTAAACGTATCAGATGACTTCTGAAGTATTTATCTCTTGGATTATCTTTGCCATTTTTTTGAACATATATAGTTGAGGCTTAACTATTTTAAGGCTTCCATTATAACAATGATCTGTTTTTCCATGTGCTACCATATTTGTGCCCATAAAAATAATTACTTATTCATAGGTGATTAACCTGCCTTAATGACTTAAAAACCACTAGTCTATTCAATTACTTGACCAAACTATCAAAAGAGGTTGATAGTGAAGTTCTGGTTCCAGTTCAAGAAATTATGGCTTATTGCCAAAAATGGGAAAGAAAGAATTAGAAAAGGAAATTTTTTTAAAACGTCTTTATTGGAGTATAATTGCTTTGCAATGGTGTGTTAGTTTCTGCTTTATAACAAAGGGAATCAGTTATACGTATACATATATGCCCATATCCCCTCCCTCTTGCATCTCCTTCCCACCCTCCTATCCCTCTAGGTGGTCACAAAGCACCCAGGTGATCTACCTGTGCTATGTGGCTGCTTCCCACCAGCTATCTATTTTACATTTGGTGGTGTATATACGTCCATGCCACTCTCTCACTTCGTTCCAGCTTACCATTCCCCGTCCCCGTGTCCTCAAGTCCATTCTCTACATCTGTATCTTTATTCCTGTCCTGCCCTTAGGTTCTTCAGACCATTTTTTTGTTTTTTTTTAGATTCCATATATATGTGTTAGCATACGGCATTTGTTTTTCTCTGTCTGACTTACTTCACGCTGTATGACTGACTCTCAATCCATCCACATCACTACAAATAACTCAATTTCATTTATTTTTATGGCTGAGTAATATTCCATTGTATATATGTGCCACGTCTTCTTTATCCATTCATCTGTGGACGGACACTTAGGTTGCTTCCATGTCCTTGCTATTGTAAATAGAGCTGCAATGAACATTGTGGTACATGACTCCTTTTGAATTACAGTTTTCTCGGGGTATATGCCCAGTAGTGGGAGTGCCAGGTCATACGGGAGTTCTATTTTTAGTTTTTTAAGGAACCTCCATACTGTTCTCCATAGTGGCTGTATCAATTTTCATTCCCACCAACGGTGCAAGAGGGTTCCCTTTTCTCTATACCCTCTCCATCATTTATTGTTTGTAGACTTTTTGATGATGGCCATTCTGACTGGTGTGAGATAATACCTCACTGTAGTTTTGATTTGCATTTCTCTAATGATTAGTGATGTCGATCATCCTTTCATGTGTTTGTTGGCAGTCTGTATATCTTCTTTGGAGAAATGTCTATTTAGGTCTTCTGCCCACTTTTCCATTGGGTTGTTTGTTTCTTTGATATTGAGCTGCATGAGCTCCTTGTATATTTTGGAGATTAATCCTTTGTCAGTTGCTTCGTTTGCAAATATTTTCTCCCATTCTAAGGTTTGTCTTTTTCATCTAGTTTATGGTTTCCTTTGCTGTGCAAAAGATTTAAGTTTCATTAGGACCCATTTGTTTATTTTTGTTTTTATTTCTCTTTCTCTAGGAGGTGGGTCAAAAAGGATCTTGCTGTGATTTATGTCATAGAGTGTTCTGTCTATGTTTCCCTCTAAGAGTTTTATACTACCTGGCCTTACCTTTAGGTCGTTAATCCATTTTGAGTTTATTTTTGTGTATGGTGTTAGGGAGTGTTCTACTTTCATTCTTTTTCAAGTAGCTGTCCAGTTTTCCCAGCACCACTTATTGAAGAGACTGCCTTTTCTCCACTGTATATTCTTGCCTCCTTTATCAAAGATAAGGTAACCATATGTGCGTGGGTTATATGTCAGTAGTACCCTACTGTCTTGATTACTGTAGCTCTGTAGTATAGTCCGAAGTCAGGGAGCCTGATTCCTCCAGCTCCATTTTTCTTTCTCAAGACTGCTTTGGCTGTTTGGGGTCTTTTGTGTTTCCATACAAATTGTGAAATTTTTTGTTCTAGTTCTGTGAAAAATGCCATTGGTAATTTGATAGGGATTGCACTGAATCTACAGATTGCTTTGGGTAGTAGAGTCAATTTCACAATGTTGATTCTTCCAATGCAAGAACATGGTATATCTCTCCATCTGCTTGTATCATCTTTAATTTCTTTCATCAGTGTCTTACAGTTTTCTGCAGGTCTTTTGTCTCCTTAGGTAGGTTTATTCCTAGGTATTTTATTCTTTTTGTTGCAATGGTAAATGGAACTGTTTCCTTAATTTCTCTTTCAGATTTTTCATCATTAGTGTATAGGAATGCAAGAGATTTCTGTGCATTAATTTTGTATTCTGCTACTTTGCCAAATTTATTGATTAGCTCTAGTAGTTTTCTGGTAGCATCTTTAGGATTCTCTATGTATATTATCATGTCATCTGCTAACAGTGACAGTTTTAGTTCTTCTTTTCTGATGTGGATTCCTTTTATTTCCTTTTCTTCTCTGATTGCTGTGGCTAAAACTTCCAAAACTATGTTGAATAGTGGTGAGAGTGGACAACCTTGTCTTGTTCCTGATCTTAGTGGAAATGGTTTCAGTTTTACACCATTGAGGACGATGTTGGCTGTGGCTTTGCCATAGATGGCCTTTATTATGTTTACATAAGTTCCCTCAGTGCCTACTTGCTGGAGGGTTTTTATCAGAAATGGATGTTGAATTTTGTCAAAAGCTTTTCCTGCATCTATTGAGATGATCATATGGTTTTTATTCTTCAGTTTGTTAATATGGTGTATCACATTGATTGATTTGTGTATATTGAAGAATCATTGCATTCCTGGGATAAACCCCACTTGATCATGGTGTATGATCCTTTTAATGTGCAGTGATATTCTGTTTGCTGGTATTTTTTTGCATCTATGTTCATCAGTGATATTGGCGTGTAGTTTTCTTTTTCTGTGACATCTTTGTCTGGTTTTGGTATCAGGGTGATGGTGGCCTCATAGAATGAGTTTGGGAGTGTTCCTCCCTCTGCTATATTTTGGAAGAGTTTGAGAAGGATAGGTGTTAGCTCTTCTCTAAATGACAGAATTCGCCTGTGAAGCCATCTGGTCCTGGACTTCTGTTTGTTGGAAGATTTTTGATCACAGTTTTAATTTCAGTGCTTGTGATTGGTCTGTTTATATTTTCTATTTCTTCCTGGTTCAGTCTTGGAAGGCTGTGCTTTTCTAAGAATTTGTCCATCTCTTCCAGGTTGTCCATTTTATTGGCATACAGTTGCTTGTAGTAATCTCTCATGATCCTCTGTATTTCTGCAGTGTCAGTTGTTTCTTCTTCTTTTTCATTTCTTTTTCTATTGATTTCGGTCTTTTCCCTTTCTTTCTTGATGAGTCTGGCTAATGGTTGATCAATTTTGTTTATCGTCTGAAAGAACCAGCTTTTAGTTTTATTGATCTTTGTTATTGTTTCCTTCACTTCTTTTTCATTTATTTCTGATCTGATCTTTATGATTTCCTTCCTTCTGCTAACTTTGGGGGGTTTTTTGGTCTTCTTTCTCTAATTGCTTTAGGTGTAAGGTTAGGTTGTTTATTTGAGATGTTTCTTGTTTCTTGAGGTAGAATTGTATTGCTATAAACTTCCCTCTTAGAACTGCTTTTGCTGCATCCCATAGGTTTTGGGTCATCGTGTTTTCATTGTCATTTGTTTCTAGGTATTTTTTGATTTCCTCTTTGATTTCTTCAGTGATCTCTTCGTCATTTAGTAGTGTATTGTGTGGCCTCGATGTATTTGTATTTTTTACATTTATTTTCCTGTAATTGATATGTAGTCTTATAACGTTGTGGTCAGAAAAGATACGTGACACGATTTCAATTTTCTTAAATTTACCAAGGCTTGATTTTTTACCCAAGATATGATCTATCCTGGAGAATGTTCCATGAGCACTTGAGAAGAAAGCGTATTCTGTTGTTTTTGGATGCAATGTCCTATAAGTATCAATTAAGTCCATGTTGTTTAATGTGTCATTTAAAGCTTCTGTTTCCTTATTTATTTTCATTTTGGACGATTTGTCCATTGGTGAAAGTGGGGTGCGAAAAGTCCCCAACTATGATTGTGTTACTGTCGATTTCCCCTTTTATGGCTGTTAGCATTTGCCTTATTACTATGGCACTCCTATGCTGGGTGCATAAATATTTACAACTGTTATATTTTCTTCTTGGATTGATCCTTTGATCATTATGTAATGTCCTTCTTTGTCTCTTGTAATAGTCTTTATTTTAAAGTGTATTCTGTCTGATATGAGAATTGCTACTCCAGCTTTCTTTTCATTTCCATTTGCATGGAATATCTTTTCCCATCTCCTCACTGTCAGTCTGTACGTGTCCCTAGGTCTGAAGTGGGTCTCTTGTGGACAGCATATATATGGGTCTTGCTCTTGTATCCATTCAGCCAGTCTATGTTTTTTGGTTGAAGCATTTAAATCCATTTACATTTAAGGTAATTATCGATATGTATGTTCCTATTACCATTTTCTTAATTGCTTTGGGTTTTTTATTGTAGGTCTTTTCCTTCTCCTGTGTTTCCTGCCTAGAGAAGTTCCTTTAGCAATTGTTGTAAAGCTGGTTTGGTGGTGTGAATTCTCTTAGCTTTTCCTTGTCTGTAAACGCTTTAATTTCTCCGTCAAATCTGAATGAGATCCTTGCTGGGTAGAGTAATCTTGGTTGTAGGTTTTTTCCTTTCATCACTTTAAGTATGTCCTGCCACACCCTTCTGGCTTGCAGAGTTTCTGCTGAAAGATCAGCTGTTAACCTTATGGGGATTCCCTTATATGTTATTTGTTGCTTTTCCCTTGCTGCTTTTAATATTTTTTCTTTATATTTAATTTTTGATAGCTTGATTAATATGTCTTGGCATGTTTCTCCCTGGATTTATCTTGTATGGGACTCTCTGTGCTTTTCTGGACTTGAATGACTCTTTCTTTTCCCATGTTTGGGAGGTTTTCAACTATAATCTCTTCAAATATTTTCTCAGACCCTTTCTTTTTCTCTTCTTCTTCTGGGACCCCTATAATTCAAATGCTGGTGCATTTAGTGTTGTCCCAGAGGTCTCTGAGACTGTTCTCAATTCTTTTCATTCTTTTTTCTTTATTCTGCTCTGGGGTAATTATTTCCACTATTTTATCTTCCAGGTCACTTATCCATTCTTCTGCCTCAGTTATTCTGCTATTGATTCCTTCTAGAGAATTTTTAATTTCATTTATTGTGCTGTTCATTGTTTGTTTGCTCTTTAGTTCTTCTAGGTCCTTGTTAAATGTTTTGTGTATTTTCTCCATTCTATTTCCAAGATTTTGGATCATCTTTACTATCATGACTCTGAATTCTTTTTCACGTAGACTGCCTATTTCCTCTTCATTTGTTTGGTCTGGTTGGTTTTTACCTTGCTCCTTCATCTGCTGCATTTCCCTGTCTTCTCATTTTGCTTAACTTATTGTGTTTGAGGTCTCCTTTTCACATGGTGCACGTTCGTAGTTCAAATTGTTTTTGGTGTCTGCCCCGCACGGGTAAGGTTGGTTCAGTGGGTTGTGTAGGCTTCCTGTTGGAGGAGACTGGTGCCTGTGTTCTGATGGATGAGGCTGGATCTTGTCTTTCTGGTGGGTAGGACCGCGTCCGGTGGTGTGTTTTTGTGTGTCTGTGAACTTATTATGATTTTAGGCAGCCTCTCTGCTAATGGGTGGGGTTGTGTTCCTCTGTTGTTAGTTATTTGGCATGGGGTGTCCAGCACTGGAGCTTGCTGGTCAATGAGTGGAGCTGGGTCTTAGCGTTGACTTGGAGATCTCTGGGAGAGCTCTCGCCGGTTGATATTACGAGGGGCCAGGAGGTCTCTGGTGGACCAATGTCCTGAACTCGGCTCTCCCACCTCAGAGGCTCAGGCCTGACACCTGGCTGGAGCACCAAGACCCTGTCAGCCACACGACCAGGTATGTGGGGAGTTTCTTGTCTTTTGACAAGTCTGAGGTCTTCTGCCAGTGTTCAGTAGGTGTTCTGTAGGAGTTGTTCTACACATAGATGTATCTTTGATGTATTTGTGGGGAGGAAGGTGATCTCCACGTCTTACTCCTCCACCATCTTGAAAGTTCCCTCCCCCCGAGAATTTGAACATTTTTAAATTAAATATTAAACCAGTATTTTAAACCAACTCAGAGATGATATAATCACTGTATAGCATGTCTCCTTCCTCTTACCCACTAATTTTTTTCCCTACCAAGTTGTGACTTAGAAAAATGCTACTAGAGATACTTGGGTTAATCAAAGTCAACATTCTACTCTCATGGGATTTTAACATTTCAAATTCCATTGAATTTCCTTTCAATAAATCTTACAAACATAATAGAGAATATAACATTCTAATAGCAAGTACATTAAAATTTGAAGTTCACTTTTATATTCCCAATTTTTGTCTGATACAACTTAAACACAAACATTTTGTCAGTGCCACCATTCTTGTTTTCAAAAATTTAAGAGATTTTTCATTTAGATAGGCATGGTTATAAAATGCATGAGGGCCATAGGGAAAGTAGTAAGGAATAATTCACGTTTTCTGAAAGAAGCCGTTTTCTTTTGACTCACCAAGTCTTGTTTTCTTTCTATCAAACAGAATAGGAATTACCTAACTTTCAGAGATTCTTATGTTACCTAACCCTTTCAAGTGGCATGATAATCATATGGCAAGTGGGAAAAGGATTTCGAATAAGAGTATTAGTGGCTATAATAACTACCTGTACTTTCTTAGTAAAAAAGGGCAAGCTCTGGGGCTACCCTGGTGGCGCAATGGTTGACAGTCCGCCTGCCGATGCAGAGGACACGGGTTTGTGCCCCGGTCCGGGAAGATCCCACATGCCGCAGAGCAGCTGGGCCCGTGAGCCATGGCCACTGAGCCTGCGCTCCACAACGGGATAGGCCACAGCAGTGAGAGGCCCGCGTACCGCAAAAAAAAAAAAAAAAAAAAGGCAAGTTCTAAGCTTTTTTGTTTGGAAATTCAAGAACAGCAACAAAATGTGTTTGTATTTCCTTAAAAAGCAGTGACCTTGTCATGCTGTGGCATGACCTAGAACTCTCAAAGCTGATGGTTTATATTGAAGAGGAGTTGTAATTCTAACAGCTGTGTAGGTATTAAACTACACAAAAGTAGAGCCTTGAGATCAGGGTTGTGATGCTTAAATGTTACCATTCTGAGATTTCTTATAATGATTATATACTACTGTTCTGTAAACAGTAATTATAGCAATAGAGTCTTTTTAGAAATGTATCAGGACAACTTTTTGTTGTATATCATGTATATGGTTTGGTATCATGCATAAATACAGTTGTTCTATTTCAAAAAAAAAAAAGCAGTGACCTTTTTGAAACAGAATCCCTGGGAAATAGTCTTAGAACGTAAATTTCTGTGATTTTCACAAATAAACCCTAAATTATATAATATTAAAAACAATTACCTGACTCTTCAATACTGGCTTTCAGATGGATAAATCTCATTCAAAGATTCAATGCTTACAATCCTCCAAATCCAGCAAAAATCACTTACAAACATGACCAAAATTGAACCAAAATGAACATCAGATGGCTAAAAAGAAAACAGTAAGCACCTGCTTGCTTCGCAAAGACTGTTTTAGAATGAATTAAAGATATTGATTATAAATAAGCCATAACATGGTAGAAACAAAGAACTAATTTCTTTAGACCAAAATATTGTATTGAGAATCAGTAATATCTAATTTGGCACATCAGTCAGCATATTTGGACATTATGTTTCGTTCAAAGCCCAGTTTTGATGTTCCATGAAGGGTTCAAACTTCCACTGTGGAATCATGAATCCTTGCCCTACCCAACAGAAATATTGTCTTTAAAATATTTCTGTTCCCTATGTCTTTTTTAAATCAATTCTATGTATGCTCTGTTTTTCTAAGCAGCAGGGTCAACCTGACATTTCCTTGAGTACTGTGCCTGTCAGCTAGAATCACCATTCTTCCAATTGCTGAATCAGCCCACCCTCGTACCACTAGCTGGTAGCAATACAAGGAGACCTTCAAACTCTGCAAATTTTAGCTGGATTAGAATGGGCTCTAAGCCAATATCTTTAAAACCAGTACAGATTTTCAGACATTTACACAATCTCATTTCTAATTACAGAAGACCTCAGAAATACATACCGTTTCAGACTTGGAGGGACTGTTTGATTCTAAGTGAAAATCTTTTATCATGTCACCCAGATGATCACCATATACTAAGGCCACAATAATTGTTCCTATTGTGGCAGGACATCATTCTAACTTGAAAAGCCAAGCTTTTAGAAGGAGTACTATAAATAGAGTTAATATTAGACAAACTACCACAGTTGGAAGGAAGGGAGTAGAAATCAGGCACTGAGTTCAAATTTCCAACCTTGTGGCTTTGATCCTTTGCCAACCATGCTTCTTCTCTGTAAGCTGATGGATAAAGGCTCCACAGAGAACACTACTGAACTGAAGGAACTTTTCTTCTTCTGTTACAAAGGCTTATTAAGGGTCAACAGAACAGACTTCAACAATTCAGAGAGAATAGTTTATTGTTTGCCAGTAGAATTCTGCTTAACAACGACATTGTATTGTTTAATTCATCATGACAAAATAAGTTAAAATATATGGGCAGACTTACTGCTGTATGTCTGGAGAATCAAAGCCTGAGACAGTATTTTAGGAGCATGAAGTTTATTGAAGGAGTGCTCTTAGGGAAAAGCTCTTCAGGGGAGGGTATGATAAGCAGGTGAGGGAAGAGGAAAGGGCTGAGCAAGGATGTGGTCCCGTATACAGACTAGTCTTGACCTGACCCATGGGATCACACCACAGAATTAATTAGGACCCTCTCCTTTGATGCAAACGGGCCAGCCATTTGCAGCCCCATATCCATCAATCATTGGCTGCACCTAGTGGGGAGATCATAACCTCGTGGGAGATGCAGCTGCCATCAGCAATTTTCTGGAAGAGGAGGGAGAAAGAGGAGAGAGGTGGGGCATGCCGCTATGGGTCTTTAGCAACCAATGCTCACAGCATCTGGAGAAGGAATGTAAAGGGATTCAAGCAGGGCACCTGAAGCATCTACTATGCTATTTGCCATTCACTCAGAAATCAGAAAAACACCTAGGACTCTGTCAAATTTTAGACAGACTGGAAAGGGTCACCCTGGCATCAACAGGTGAAGTCATTGGGATGGAATGGCTGGCAATCTTACCCAGTTGCCTTTAATTGTATTATCCCCTATGACTTGTGCTTTCTTTGCTTGTTAACAATCTACAGCCTCTGGCATAATGTATCCTTAACCTATTTTGGTGCTCTTAATTCAGAATTATTCCTTCTTCCCGCATGAAAGAAAAGCTGCCAGTTTGGAGAATACCCATTAAGTTAAGGGCACAAGGCAGAACGTTAACATTCAACTTAAAGAAAAAGCAATAGCCTTTTAAATCACAAAGCACAATTCTTTTTTAATGGAGGAATGACGTTTTCGATTGAGAGAACTGGGGGAGTAAAAAGAAGTTTCCTTTCCTAAGTTACAAGTTTTATTTGCATTCCGTGAGTCATGTTACATGGAAATCCTTCACCCAGTAAGAAATGTACACTTCTCCTGTGGTTTGTGACCCTCCGCATCTCTCAATTATGGGCACTACAAATTCCAAACATGCTGTGAGTCATTTTCCCCATCTTTCCTCCCAGACTTTGTGCTGGAGATGGAATGATTCTCATTTTCATTGTTGCTCTGTGATGTACTCAAACAGTCAAAACAAATGTAAGCCTTTATTATCCAACAGGTAGATAGGAAATAAGAATCCAAAGGCTAGACAGCAATAAATCGGTAGTCTTTAACCAGATGGGTGCTTTGAACCCACCAAAAAACTCAGACGTAACATTTTGCACTTGGAACTTTCCTCCTCTCCATTTTGAGGTGATTAATTTCATCTGGATATCTAGAGAACAGGCCAGCTTTATATTTGAGTTCATTATAAAAACAGAGAAAGAAGGAAAAGATTTGCCTATCTCCATAGGAAAGTCCATTTCTTTCTCTTTTGACCTAATCAATATGAGAAGGCATTAAAAATAATGGTTTCAAAATCTTAACTAGAAATGCCAGTTTGGCCACAAAAGCCTTTGTTAAAAGGGCATGTGGGAACCCATGGGGAGAGTCATCATTATACTAATCCACTCAGGATAGTTGGTTTCTATACCTCTGAGTCCAGATATCTGTCCTGGATTCTGCAGCAGCCAAGGCAGTGGGAGATTTTTTTCTGAAGCAAACAAATCTCCCTGTTTCATACTGATCCAACCTAATTCTAGCCACCCAGCCTACACATTATATATTTCCTATTTTGAGAAAAAACATTCCTGGAACAGAGAGTGGGCAGTGGACTCAATTCTATTTTCCACTAAATTAAAGACACCTTACAGATAAGGAAAGCCACATTTTCTGTAACAGGGAAGAGGGCAGAATACTTGCTGCAGTGAAAAAAATTACAAACCAAGAACCAGAGAATAAGAGGAAAATGGCAGATTGACTTCCGGTTAAAGGATAGCTGTAAACTATTACAAGGCTCCCTCTGGCATCCTCCCTTATTCCTCAGCTCCATCCACATCTGTAAAGAAATCGTTTCTCAAAAGCAGAGCAAAATTCCAGTTTTGCAAGGGCTTCTAACCCTGGCCTCATACAATCAAGGCAAGACCCTCAAGTTATAATTAGCTTTCACTGACCCTTCTCCAAACATCTTCTAGCCTAGGGGCAACAAAAGCTGGCAGTCAGCATGGCCAATTCATTGCTATTTATATCCGAGCTTAGGGGCTATTCTTTGTGGCCACAATTGTGTTCTGACCTTCTCCAGAGGGAGTACTGAGGGTCAGCACAGTTTTGTTCATACTCAGATCAAGTTGATATACCATCTCTGGGGATTAGAATCCTGATTTGTGAGTGTAAATGGCAGCTTCTGGTTTTATTATTGGTGCAAGAGAGTAAAACTTTATTTCTAATATTTGCATTTAGTTGGGGGATCAATGAATATTTATAAAATGTATTGATAAAGTAAGGAAAGGAACATGGAGAAGAAGAAAGGATGAAGTAAAAACTTGTTAAAATTTTGTGGAGTTTACAGAAGTCTAAGATTAGACTGGTTTTCTGAATTAACACTAACACAAATTTATCTCTTTAATAAGCTTGAGTTCAGTCTCATAACTGAGAATTTTACCTCTTCAGAAATTCAACCAAGGACAGCGCAACCTAGGTGGACAAAAGCACTAAAACCAGAGAAGCAGCCTTCTTGCTAATAGCATTAACTGACATTTTTTTCGTGTTTACAGGTGCCAGACAACGGTAAGAGTTCAGTCCTAGTATGAAGTGTTATCACTTCCAGAACACAAGCTAGTAGGTGGAATTGAAGCCCAACTAGAACATTTACTAGTTGTGTATCTCCAGAAAATAGATTTCTGGGTTTCTTTCTCTATGTTCGTTTGTTTTTAAAATGAGTGTTGGAAGTAATCCTCACTTTACTTCCAAAGTAAAGTTGTGGTGAGGTTAAATGAGTTAGTCCATGTAAAACACTGAGCATAGAATCTGGCACATGGAAAGAGCTTAAATAATTCTCATCTGTTACTATTATCCACTCACTAAAAATGAAAATGTGGAGATCTAAAAGGTTCAGTAACTTTCTCAAGGTCATACAGTGAATAATGAACAAAGCCAGGATTTAATTCAGGTGACCTATCTCTAAAGTCGATGTGCTAAACCTTAACACCTCCCTGACGAAGCACATTCCCTGGGATCCAGTATAATTTGAACTCAGTCCTTTCTGACATAGCAGGAGCAGTACAGCAATACGATGATGATGGGCTCTTTTTGGCCGAGAGCTTGTGGCAGACCATGAATTTAAGAACAGAATAGTGTAGTGACTAATCACTACAAAAGCTGATGATGCTACAAGTTTGTTAATTCCTCAATGGGAGAGGTCAATGCAGGAAAAATTGTTGGCTAAAACTAGATTTGTCTCATGTGAAATTCAAGCATGCTTACGAAATAAAACTCTTATGAATTAATAACTTTAGTGAGGGCATAATATTTCACCTAAAGCAAATAGAAATTACCTTTTCAGGTGGAAAAGTACACAAGTTCCTAACTAATAAATGCACTTCATACTCACACCATGCCACATATTTTATCACACGGTATCTCATTTAATCTCTGCCAAAACTCCATGAAATAGAAATTATTAACTTTATTTTATGGATGAGAAAATAGGTTAAATGACAAGGTCACAAAATGGCAAAGTTAGAATTTGAATCCATATTTGCCTGGTTCCAAAATGCAAGGCTCCAAAATCCAATTTTTTAGCCAAGAAACTAACACTGCCTTGTTGCTTGTGCCATGATGCTCTGTTTATATACAAGAATTTAGAGTAAGGACTATTCTTGACAAGGCTCTCTCCTTATACAATAGTATAAGTGTGGCTTATTACCTTAGCATGGCTTGTCATACAGAGAGGAGGCTGAATAAATGTTATTTTCCTTCAACCATATACTTGTAAAGCACTTTGGAATTTTAAAAGACTTGTATTTTCTTATATTAAGCAAGGCCAGGGAAGGCATTACTGCTAGCACTTTACTGATGGAAATAGTGAGACCTGTAAAGCGTAACTTGCTCCGATCTGAAAGTTTTAGAGTGGCGTCATAGGCTTCATCCCCTGGGCTTTTCACTATACTTCATTCCCTACCTTTGGCAACACTGTCCAGAATAGGTGATTAAAGGATCTAAAACTACAATAGTTTCTACAAATATAAATGATTTCTATCAAAAGGCAAATACTCCAGATGTCTATATAGCCATACCAAAAATGTTTCCACTGAGACAGAGTTTTGAACATGTGAGGTTCCTAAAATTGATAGATCTTTGGGATCTATCTAAAACTATTGATTGGTATCTTTAGGTTCCTGTTCTCCTACATCAGCTGCAAACATCATGTGGTTTACAGGATCAAGACAGCTCAGTGACCAAAAGTGTCTCCAAGCTATTGGTGGCAGGCCCTGAGGCATAAAAGAGAAGCAGTGGCTGCAGGGGGTGTGGTAGTTGACACAATGCAGTGTATTTATTTCCTGACTCTGAGGAGATTACAGCAGAAGCAGAAAGAGACAGACAGAGAGAGAGAATGAGACAGAAAGACCAAACACAACCAAATATCTGCACACAACATCAAGCACCATAGCTTGGAGCAAATCGTACTTACATCAGCCTCAGCTTTCAATTGAACACTCAAAATTCAAAAAATTACACGCCTTCCTTCCCTCTACAGGATCAGGAGAAGGGAAAGAGAAGCTTGCAGAAGGGGGGAAAAAAAAGAAAAGCTTTGATTATCCACACATTTATCTATGCAGGGAGGAAAATGTCTTTGCTGCCATCTCTAGACGGAGGAGCACTGTGTTCCAGTCAAGAATCCCTGTCTTATAATGGGCACTCAGGAAATGCTTATTGGATGAGGATCCCGGGGCTCTCAAAGTGATGGAGATGACATCAGTCCTGCGCAGGGAGGGACTGGCAACTGAAAATTTCTGACACTAACCCAGACAAAAATGGACAGGCTATTCAGATAATGCACTGAGAACTTCGAGCAATCAAATAAATATGCAGCTTAATTTTTTTTTTTTTTTTTTTTTAAACATCACTTATGTTATAGTCACAGACTGCTCAATTCCAAACCATCCTCCGGGTAACTTGAGTTCAGAGACTATTAAAGTGAAGTCTCAATACATTTTGAAAAGTGACCTTCAGTAACATAAATTTGAAGCCTTTTTTTACTGGAGATGAGTAGAATGTTTTTAAAGCACCATTAGAAGGCATTTGTGAGTGAATCTTGCATACGATTTTCTTTTCAATTCTTTTGAAAAGTAAGTAAGATCGACAATACACTAGTTCCGCTTGGACAAAATTTGATTATTCTGGCTAGCTCACAGGAGAGCTAATGATTCTAATGGATTCTTAAACTACCCTAAGTACTTCTCCAAACTTGGCTATGCCCACAGTCACAACGGATTCAATCATGTGCATAGGGAAAAAGAGTCAAGTTGGGGGTGAAAACCTAAAAGGCAATGAATGACAATTTTGGTTCCTGGCATTCCAAGGTCTGCCACACCAGTTGATGCTATACCCTAATGTGCCTTTACATCTCTTTATATTAACTTCCTACAATTCTCATTCTTTTTCTACGGCATTGATATGATACCTTTCAATGGAAACTCACTGCACAATAGCTTAGGATTATTTTCTGTCATCTCAAATTCTTCTTGTGCAAGTATTCTAGGACTGCTGCACAGAGCCTACTTCCATCTCAGTGGAAAGCCCTGAACGTAAAGAGAGAAATGAGCTTGTAAATGCAGTCTGGAGAGGTCAGACTAAATATTTTGTTAAGGGTGGTCTCAGGAGCAATATTTGTTCATGAGGCTGATGTGAACATTTCCGCTAAGAACCAATAGTGGACCCACTTGCACGACGCTTAGTGTTCAAAGTGTTTCTGTGCATCTATCCCACCCTGCACACTTTCTCTCTATAGGTAAATATCGGTGGCTGTCTGAGTTTCAAAATGCTTCTGTCAGCCGGGTTGTTATCCTTGCCTGAGAGTGGGGCTGAAAAGGCCAAAGCATCGCTATCCATCCTCTCTATACCCTGCATTCAAGTAAAGATTTTCCTGGTGTGGCAGCTGTAATTGTGCTTTGTTTCTCTGCCTTTAGCTCCACAGTTGGTCTGCTGCCCTGAAGACTTTGCTCAGAACAGGCCACCCCATTTCCGCTGGCTAAACCTCCAGGCCATGTCTGCTGATTTTGTTTCCCCGACATGCCAAAGCTCTACAGACCAGATGAGGGGCTGACTCAGGGCCCATTCTGCCTGACTCCATTACATCTGTCATCCTCTCAGCACAAATCTTGGGATGGCTGCCTTTATCTCTCTTCCATACCTGTTCTAGCCAATGGAACAGTGTTGTAGCAAACAATGCTTCAAAAGAGAGGGAGTATGGCATAGTGGGAGGGGCATGGACAGACCCTTTGTGAAATTCCTGGCTTGGCTGTTTACCAAGCAAGTTAATCGACCTCTTTAAGCCTCAGTTATCTTATATCTAAAAAGAGTATAATAATGCCTACCTTGAATAAGTGTTATAAAGACTGAAACAATACCTGAAAAGCGACTGGCCCATATGGAGCATGATATAGAATAACCACTTTTATTCAATTCTGATAAAAACCAGCAAGTTCTAGGAGCAGGTATCACATTACTTAGGAAGCTAGAGTAACAAACATTCTGTAGACGGCAGATAATTTGGCAGAGACTTCTCCCTGTCTCTCGGTACATCCTCAGACAGCGTGCTAGCAGGCAGCAGAATTCAGTGATAGATTTATGACAGTGTGTTGCTGATGGAAATCTTTGACTGGGGCAAGCTGGGATATGACCCCTTTCTCCTTCAAGTTTATCATCAATCAATGGTGCTGTGCCATCTCTGTAAAGGGGATCTTAATCTCTTTTTGCCCTTACACTTCCAGAAAAGATTAGGCAGCAATCAAGTTTCTGCCTAATAAGTTTGCAAGGACTCTCCAGCACTTGGAACAAGAGCAGGCACCTAGTAGGCACTCAATCAGCATTAGATGTAAGGAAGAATGAATGACTTCAAGTGATATTTTATATCCTAGCGAAAGACTCTCCTACAGATCTGGAAGCACTGGTGTTGCCTGCAAGTTCTTTACATTTTCATATGTTTGAATATAATTCTGTAAGATAACATTGGCACTCACCTAGCTCCATTTCACTCCATTGATAGTAGGTCACTATGGATACTTACATGAATGATTGCACCTGAGTAAATGTCAAGACACTCAAATTTCAAACTGAAAGGGGCCTTAGTGATTTGCCCTTATCTATCTTTCCTGCCTACCTACAGTATGCGATGTAGCAAAGTTCACATCCACTTTCCCACTTTTCATTCTAAAGACACATTGCGTTTTCCATGTGCCTTTAAGGAATCATTCTTGATCTCAGCCATAAAATTGGAAAGCTGCATAAATGACAAGATGATCCCGGAAGGCAGCTGAAACATGGGGCAGATTGAAACCGACAGTTAATTTGTAGCAGTAAAAAATAATGATATCATCATAAAACAAGTTTAAGATCAGACTGGGCTCAAACACTCTGCGCCCACAGAAGATATAGACGGGCACTGTCAAGCTTAAATAACAAAGCAAAACAAAACTCAACCTCCCAGCTTCACCAAGTGCAATTTATTTGCTTTTTTACGGTGCACTACCACCATCTGCTGGCTGCAGCTGATAAAATACCGAGCATCCTCCAAGTCCTGGAATATTCCATTCTGCAGAGCCTGTTGTTAATTACTATGCACAAGGAAACATTTTTAACCTCACAATATCATTGAAATGCTACAAATAAATCAGATCTTCCTAGAACACCAAGCAAATGAAAGAGCCGGGAAGGCTAGACACTGCCAAAGGCTCCCTGGCATGCTATGCCTAAAAGATGCACTTGCTGGGTGCTTAAGCCCCAGCACATTCTCTTTTGATTGCCCAGCTCCCTCCTTACACGGGCTCAGTTTCAGACGTCCTCCTCTCCAGCTGCCTTCTCTACCAGGCATCCTACACAGCACTGCAGTGATAGGCAAAGCAGCAGCTCTTGGCTAAAAACAGCCTCCTCCTGGAGATCTTAAAGGAAGAAAACCACTGACATTTGTCTTCTTCAAGGAAAGCAAAGCCCTGGTGTGATTCAACAAGGAAAAGGAGGATATCCTTGGCTCCCAAAACTCCCACAGCAGTATTTTAGAAAGGCTTCCACAGGGTTAAATGCCTTGTGTTGTGCCTGTTTTTCCTAATTTGGCAACAAGTTAGGAATTCTTTGGAGGGAGAAAAGCTAGAGTCTTTATACAAATAAAATCTAGCCACCTATTCTGTCTTACCATTGTAGACTCTCTTGTGACTCACATCGCAGGCCTCTGACTTCTCAATCATCCTGAGGATAAGAGAAGGCTTTAGGAAATATTCCTTCTTCACCGAAACTTCTTTTTTTCCTGTGCTTACCTGAATTTAAAATGTTTATTCACTGAGCATGTAATAACTGTATTATAAAACAATTTCTAAAACTCCTTCAAATGGTCATCTATTTAGAAAGTTTTTCTGTTGCTCATATTTTTACAATCATAATGAGGTAATGATTGGTCCCAGACAAAATATCTAGCTCTTACTGAGCAATGATGTAAATACATCACAAGATGTTTTCCCTGGAGAGAAGACCACAGCCTAGTGCAGCAGCAACAAGTGACACTCTCCAGCTCTGACACGCCTCTGTGTATGATCAGGCTATCCCAGTTAGAAGGGCATAATGCCCCTATACACAGACCACACTGGGCTGAATTAATTTCCTCCTGAACAGTATCATCCTTGCACCCATCTAAACAATTAGCTCACTCTCCTAAACATTCTGATGTGAACTTTAGTTCAAAGGCATTTTACGTTTTCTTCCTGATACTGCAATTTCAGAAAGATACCACTTATAGGTTAGGTGATTTCTGTATAACAAAGCAAACCCCTATAAGCAGTGTAGCCTTGACTAAAATTTTCATTTAAATTATCATTCTTTTGTACAAATGACCAGTGAATACATTTTTAAATGTTCAATGTCATCAAAACAATTAATATCAAATTACCCTAAAATAAAATAATAGTGAATATATTTTCTTATCAAATAGCAAAGAATTTTTAACAACTAATAATACCCATTGTGGTCAAGAAACAAGAAAAGGTACTCTATGCACAACAGTCAGGAGTATAATTTGGTACAACCCTTCCAGGAGGTAATTTGGCATTGTTTATTTAAAAATCCTTTTTAAAAAGTGTACAAACCTGTGATTTATACATTCCAGCACTAGAAATTTATCCCAAAAGAATAATCATGGCTGATGAATACAACAACATGACGTCACAGCCTTACATATAACATCACAGCCTCGTTTATAATAAGGGAAGTGTTTAGTATTCAGATATGGTAGGCTGAATAATGGCCTCCCCAAAGATGTCCACATTACCTTACAGAATATATTTCCTTACATGAATATATTACCTTACATGATCAAAAGGATTTTGCAGGTATGATTAAGTTAAGGATCTTGAGATTATCCCAAGACTTATCTGGATGGGCTCAATGTAATCACAAAATTTCTTATAAGAGGAAGGCAAATGGGTTAATGGCATAGAAGCTGAAGGGACAATGGTGCAGGAACTAGAATGAGGTCTTTGAAGATGGAGGATGGGGCCATGAGGCAAGAACAGGTAGGTCTCTAGAAGGAGGATAAGGCAAGGAAACAGACATTCCCCTAGATCTTACAAAAGGAATGAAGCCATGCTAACACAACAATTTTAGGATTTCTGACCTCTAGAACTGTTAAGACTAAACAAATTGTGTTGTTTTAGGACACTAAATTGTGGTCATTTGTTATGGCAGCAATGAAAAACTAATATACCAGATATCAAGTAGTAGGGAATTTGGTCAATTTAGGGCTCCAAAAGCCTTATACTTGAGGGTTTGAGTTATGAAAGAGGTTTTTTTTTTTAATCCAGTGTTTTTATTTTGACGATAATCTTAAAAATGTTCATGTAAAGATATTCTGGACCATCTGGTAGACCAATTTATAACTAACAGCTATGCTTTGATTTCAATGACCAAGTTTGTGTTTGTGTTTATAGTCACGTTAGTAGTGCCAAGCGAAGGCTAACTCCCCAGAGTACTCTAAGAACATAGCTGACATGGCAGTTCAAAGAAGAGCTGTGGGAGGACTGGTTACCACTGGTAAATAGCTGTCAAAGTCACATTCACACTGTGAGTAGCTGTCTCTGTATCTAACAAAAATAGGTTTAGTAGTAAAGAATTTTTGTTTAAACTTCTGTTGATGTACTTTGAAGTGCACCATTAAACTGACTGACCCATGAAAATAATAGATCACAGGTTTAAAATGAGTTTATTATTAGAAGGAAAAATAATGACGATGATATTCAAGATAATTCAGATGATGGTCCACCAGGCTCAAAATCAAATGAACCATGCCAAGAAAGAAAATATAAAAAGTAGGATTTATCATCCTACTTTTAAACATAAACTATCACCTTAAATGACTGTTGCCGTTTTAATTATATTGATTTTATATCTAAATTTAAATTTGTATTGGTTTTATAGTTGTAGACAGGTTAAGATCATGAATAATTAATACTAATTTTATATTTCTATATACAGAGTAACTACACAATAAAAATAACATAAGTCAACTCAGGAGGGAGCATGAGAATTTATTTTTCTATTGAAAAGGATTCATGTATTTGCTCAAGCTTGAGAAATGTAGAGTTCATTAATTGTGGTACCTCTTTCCAACGGAATATTATTCAATCATTAGAAATGACATTGTAGAATAACATTTAATGAAATGGGGAAATGATCAAGACTTATTTTTAAAATTTAAAAATACTTGCAAACTGTAGCAGTAAGATTCCGATGTTTAAAAAGAAAGTAATTTCTACACATAGAAAAATGAGTAGAAGGATACATACACAACTAAATGGCAATGCATTGCTGGGTTTTTTAATATACTTTTTGGTATATTCAAATTTTTTTTACAACAAACACTACTTTCACAGTGAGAAGATAGACCTCTGAGTATTAAATCTGGGGTTAAAACACTCTTCTCTTGGTCCCGGCTCCAGAGTGTTTAAAAATTGAAATGACATTTGTTTCTCAACTCCTGGAAGACAACTTTGCTGCTGAATAAGATAGCCTATGCTCCTCCAGAATAAGAGCAAGAGTGTCAATGAAAAACTCAACAAATCCACCATTTGCCCCCTGAACAGTTGTGAGAAATATATACATACACATATACACGTATATAATCATTCCCCAGGAAACCTGTATACTTAAAGTTTAAATTATTTAATTGGTGCTAAATCATTTTCCTAGTGAGAAGTTTGAGAGCTCCTTTTCATTCACGGGGCTGCCGCACATTCTCTTATTCCCAACTGCTAGTATTTTAAATCCATGAACTTTTGAAAATCTATGTATCCCCTTTCATATTTTTAAGTTAACCTCTAAAACTTTTCCTGTAAGTATAAATTATTGCAGAGGAAGTATTTGGAGCTGAAAATTTTAATTTATTATTACCTATAAATTCAAATTCATTGTGAGATGGACTGAGACAGAAAGACATGAGTGTGTTGCTGGAATGATATAGAAATAAGGTGCATCATGCATCAGTAATTCTTATCAAAGTTTTCTCTGCTTTGCTCTTACAGGATTCTCCCTCAGGAGCCATACAGTCTCAAATATTACGGTTAGACACTACAATGAGATTAGAGATGGGTTAGATGCATGGTTATCTTATATATAAAGAATAAAGGAGAGCGACTGTGAAAGGGCAGTGGGGAAGGATTCTCCCCAGCCATTCTCTCTGGGAGATTAGTTTTAGGAAAGAGTCTAAGTAGAATCTGTGGATCTGGAAATTGATTCCCTTAAAGGTATCCATGACTTTGTAGCTCCTGCAAAATCTGTGGACTTCCAGGTTTGTATGGAGATCCTTGTTTGAAAACTGCTGCTTTAAACCCGAACAAGATAAACAAATTTTTATCCAACTAAAAATAGAAACGGATTTATTGTCAGAATACTAGCCTTGATACCAGAGCTGATAGTACAAAATACTCCTGAGAACATGTAGGATCACTTCTTTAAATTACGTTGAAGTTTCTTCCGATATGATGCACCTTCTAAAGGTAAATCATGCAGACAAAATTCTCACAATCATAAAGTCTCATTCTTTTACATAAGAAAATATCTCTGAATTATCCCCAAATTCCAGTGATTAAGAAAATAATCTATTCTCCAGAACTTGGGCTATTCAGTTTGGGGGATGAATATGTAAATTATTTAGTTATGATCCCCATTTTTCTTCCCCCAACTCCCGTGGCTTGGATTTCCATCATATACATAAGGCCTTCATTAGCTTGTCGTCTACAGGGTACTGATTTTTGTGATTAAACGGAACTTAATCCAACAGCAAATTTTTTTAGTGCATATTCCCGGCAGGCACTGGGCTAGATTGTAGGAAATATGTTATCAAACCACTCCTTAATGCCTATGAAATAGAGAAAGTGACTAGATATGGATAAACCAATGGTACATTGGTATTTCATAATAGTATCTTACTCCATTTGATCCTAGAATGTTATAACAAAAACTATCCCCAGTTCGTGAATCTGTCTAATGTTAGCCCAACTTTGAAAAAAATGTATCTAATGCCTTCCCCAAACCACCTCCAACTCCCACCCATCCCCCCAACTTCTAGACTAGAAGCAGAGAGCTTCTCTCTGTACTGATTAGAAACCACCAGCAGCCCAACTAGCGTCAAAAGGATTCTCTCTCTCTCTGTACCTACCCTCCTTGCATACTCTGCCAAGAGTCTCACCTCCCTTTTGCCAGCACTCCGTGGTCCAGCCATAATGACCTTTTTCCTTCCCAACCCCAGGAATTCTAATAAGCTGGCCTCTTTCTGGAACGAGCCTCTCACTCCCACTCCCCTGCTAAACTCTACTCACCCTTCGAATCCCAGCACAGTTGAGGGGGTCCCCATTCTGCGTTCTTGCAGAGCCCTGAACTTCTGATCTGTTTGCAATCATATTTTTGGTTTCTTTTTAATTATTTGATTAATGTCTGTCTCTCTCACCAGCCTCAAAACTGTACGAGGCAGAGTCTGTGAATGTTTTGTCACCATTGCATCTTTATGGTGTCTGGAACATAGGAGAAGCTCAATAACTATCTGTTCACTATATGTATGAATACTTTAACCCTGCTTGAAAAACCCCAGACCTGGATCATCAAAGTATACTCAGAAGGACAACTCCCTGAGCGTGGACTCAAGCCCCAACCCTTGCCTTGCAAGGTCTAGGGAACCTGTGAGGTAATTTTGCAAAGGCTTTTTCAGACACTTGCCTGGTTAATAGGGAGCCAATGAGGCAGAAACTGAGAAATGTGATTCCCTCATGGTCAGCACTACAACGGCACTCTCCTGGCCTTAAGACTCTTCAATGATCCTTTCTCTGGGTCCTTTCCAATTGGGCCTGGGTTTTTTCTGCCTGTTCACTCCTGAATCACCAGCACCTAACAGACTGCCTACCACCTATTGGACGCTCAACAGATATTTGAACACAAAGCCCCCTGCAACTGCCCAGGAGCATAAGCGTTTGGTAGCTATGCACCGTTTGCAATCTTCCCACATTCATCTCACTCTCTTTTTTTAAACTCACCGTTTTTTTTTTTTTTCTCCTGACTCACTGATTTCCACAAACTGCCATTTCACTCTGAGAGGTTGGCAGCAACATAACTTAAGTTGACCATGAGAACTTTCTTTTTCTCATAACCCAAAAGAGCAAAGATGAAAAACACTGCTCCACTCTTCTCAGCCAAATGTGCCTTTGAAAGATTTGATTTTTGAGCTCAGAATCCAACTCTCTAATTATCTAAACAATTCCACAAGTACAAAATACCATATTTACATATGCAAAGCAAGAATTAGGAATCAGAATACTTAATTTATTCACACAATTGAATGTTGAAACAACTACAGATTCAGATAATATTTTTTGCAAATACACTTCTCCAAAGTGGCCTTATACTATACATCTTTACATGGCGTCATAGGTCCTCAATATCTAATCTCCAAATAATTGATATTTTAGGAACTTAAGTTCTTAGGTAAATATTTGGAACACGTTTGCAAACTGAGATTCCATAGGCAATGTTGTCAACTTACAGGCCACTCTTGAAAATGAGATCCTTGGTTTGCAAGCATTTTGTTTTAAAACCTAGGTAAGGAACAGGGAGGCGACTGCACTGATGGCTTAATAGCTTTTTCTTCCTGGGTAGACTCATTTAGGATGAAAGTGATTATTTCGAAATCCATTACATTCTAAGCAAATGTCTCTACCCTGGAAAAATAAAACAGAGGAACTGCTAGCTGGCTCCTGAGCAACTGTTGCCATTTTTTTCAGCGTTTTTCCTTATTACAGTTGTCCCTCTGTATCCGTGGAGGACTGGTTCCAGGACCCACGCACAGATATCAAAATGCACAGATGCTCAAGTCCTTTATATAAAATGGCATAGTATTTGCGTATAACCTATGCACATACTCCCATATACTTTAAATCATCTCTAGATTACTTATAATACCTAATACAATGTAAATGCTATGTAAATGATTGTAAGTACAATGTAAATTCTATGTAAGTTCAAGTTTTGCTTTTTGGAACTTTCTGGAATTTTTTTATTCTAAATATTTTCAATCCATGGTTAGGTGAATCCGTGGATGCAGAAGCTGTTGATATGGAGGGCAGACTGTTCTCCTAAATGTTTAATTAAATATCTGTAGTAGTCCCCATCCTCCTTGCAGTCCCACGTAAAACTTACCTTGTGCAAAGAAACATTATTCTAGTGAAATTATAACCTTTCTTCTGTGGTTCTAGGCCAACACTTAATGCCCTCCTTTTCTAATTTTATACCAGTTTATACCAGAGTCAAGGTCCAACTCCATCCTGGAATGACACATTTTCCACTCAGCTGTCTTCTTGCTGTTTAATCTGAGCATCATTCCTACAGGGATATGTCCCAGGAAGTCACCTCCCCAGCCCTCAAACACTCCTAATAAACACTACAACCTATCCTGATTCACCTTCTCATGGTATGTTAAATGAAATTATATGTAAAATAAGTCAGAGATGATAGAGTGGTGGCTGAGGAATTTTTAATAAGTGGAAAAATTAAAATATAATAATTAACATCATGCTTGGACCTTTCAGTTCATTTCTTTTCCCCAGTTTCACTTCTTCCTGCATATCTAGGCATGAAATCTTTATTTCACTAAGATAGGCTTAAGAGCTTAAAACCTCTCTTCTAGTTATCTAGGGAATCCAAGAAATAGCTAACTGAAAGATTCCACATTATTCTTTTTTCCAACTGGTTGCATCATTTTATCTACTTCAAGGATAGCCTCTGAAAGTACAAAGTCCAGATGTGACAGTGTGCTGTACAGCATACCCAGACAAAGGCAATATTCCATATAGGCCTGGGGGAAGAGTGAGGAAGAAGGCATTATTTACCCGGTCTGCACACTCGAGATACAGGAATTCTGACTACAGTTGTCAAGTTTGTCAACTTTGCCAAGATACCTCGCCATGAGAACGCCTGGAGAGATATGTTATTATTTAGGAAAATAATTACAGGATTTATTGGAAATCACTGAGTCTGCTATATAGAGTAAGAATTACAGGTGGGTTACCACACAGCTGATTATAACTAACATGTTAAAATAATATAGTTGGTTCCAACATTAATTTCTCCCTTACTAGGAATTAGCAAACACCTGAACCATAGTACCAAAGGAAGCATCTCTTGTCCATTCTCAAAATACCTTCTTGTACTCTGAAAACTGTGATCACCCTCTGAGGCCCCATCCCAAGAGGATCATCATCTTATACAAGTCCTAACTGCACAAAAAATTGTCATTCTAAACTTACTTAAAGGAGATTATTTTTCTTCAAGAAGCTCTGCTAAATTCTGTACCTTTCACCAGTTACTTATTTCAGGGTTAATGATGTCACTCTGCTGCTTTCTGTATCTGAGTCTGTAAGACTGTCACCCAGATATTTCAAATTTGCCTCGTTCTTCTTTTTGGGTTATGTCGCACTGTGCAACTAGGGAAGGTGGAAAAGGAGGCAAGGGGAATTATTTACTCAGTTCTTTGGAGTGGCTTTGCTAAGAGCTGAAAATACACCCTCCTGTTGGTCAGAAATATGGATTCTATGATCTTCCTCCGCCTTTCCTCAAAGCTTTTTGCCCTAAAAATGCTTCTACCTTTTGATGCAATAATTCTACTTTTGTGAATCTATCCTAGGGAAACAATGTAAAATATACAAAAGCTTTATGCCCAAATTATATTAATAGAAACATAGAAACATTCTAAATGGATGATAATAAGAGTGATTAAGGAAACTATGAAGTGTCCATTACAAATTATGTTTGCAAATATTTAAAATAACTTGTAAGTGCATATGATACATTACAGGCTTTAAAGATCTATGTATGTGCACTGTATTCATGTCGTATTGCTGCTGTAAAAAAATTACCACAAACTTAGTAGCTTAGGGCTTCCCTGGTGGCGCAGTTGGCGAGAGTCCGCCTGCCAATGCAGGGGACATGGGTTCATGCCCCGGTCCGGGAAGATCCCACATGCCGTGGAGCAGCCAGGCCCGTGAGCCATGGCCGCTGAGCCTGCACATCTGGAGCCTGTGCTCCGCAAAGGGAGAGGCCACAACAGTGAGAGGCCCACGTACCACAAAAAAAAAAAAAAATTAACTTAGTAGCTTAAACAATATAAATGTATTATTCCATAGTTCTAGAGGTCGGAAGTCTGAAATGCATCTCAGTGGACTAAAATCAAGGTGTCGGCAGGACTGCATTGCTCCTGGATGCTTTAGGAGAAGATCCATCTCCTTGCTTTTTCCAGATTCTAGAGGCCACCTGCATTCCTTGGCATGTGGCCCTCTTCTCCAGCAAGCTGGCATCTTTCGGGCTTTCCCTTTTCCACCTCCCTTTTCCACTTTTAAGGATCACTGTAGTTATATGGGCCCACCTAAATAATCCAGGATTACCTACCTATTTTAAGGTCAGCTGATTAGCAACCGTAGTTCCATCTGCAACTCAACTTCCCCTTTACCATGTAACCTCACATGTTCATGGGTTCCATGGATTAGATGTGGCTCTTTGGGGGGACCATTATTCAGGCTACATATACTATGCAAAAGAAACAAACCAAACAACCAAACAAAAGACAAAAACAACAACAAAACTTAGCCTAGAAAATCGAGATGAAAACATACCAAAATGTTTGCGTTACTTAGTAGAGCTGTGGGTTATTGTTTTTATTCTCCTTGATTTTCCCTGATATCCAAGTTTTCTTATTTTCCATGATTTATTATTTTCTAGATATTAATAAAATTCTTATTTTGATAATGAAAAAATGTCATCCAAAAAAGACTTTTTTTTAATCCCTGTGGCTACAGCAGCCTATAAAAGATAACCATTTTATTTTTTTACATGAATTTTCTCACTTGTAAGTAATCAACTAGTTAAAAGAACTGAAAGAATAAGTACAAAGAGTTATTGATTAGTAAAATCTGCCCTAAAAATATACAGTAACACCAACCCTACCGACTACGAGAGCTCAGAATTGCATGTCAACTTGTAGCTATTTGTCTTATCTCCCCAATTAAAAAGCAAACAATTTAAGAGCAAGTATGAGTCATATTTTTTGCTGCCAAATTATTAGTGTTTAAAAGACAGCATAATCATGACCCTTAAACAAATATAAAATGAACATGCCAAGACTTTATTTAACTCAATAATTAAAGAGGGGACCAGTAAGATGTTACAACCTGTTCAGAGGAGAATTTAAAGTACCATGCATATATAATCAGATGAGGAATTCTGAAATAAATTTACAACTAAATGCCAAACAGGTCTATTCACAGGGCTATAATCAATTTAATTCCACCAGATACAATTAATTTACATTTCTAGGGACTAGAATCATTTGCATTATTCTTGGTTCTCTACAACTTAGAGAGTTATAAAATAGCTAAAAGACAGTGAAAATCAGAGATAACCCAGAGGGTAGGTCATGCTAGATAGGACGCTTCAGATTCTTTTTTTTTTTTCGGGGGGGCCCATATCAGTATTTCACAATTTTTCCTGACAATATAATACCTCACATAGTACCATGTATGTAGTAAGCACTCAGTATAAATTTGAGGTTTGAATGTTTGATTGAAAGATGGGGTCTGGCCTTATTGTACTAATTGCATTTAGAATGCCAGTTCCCCTATTATTCTTTTTCTTTGTCTTAAGTGTTAGGCAGGAAGTTAGCCATGAGCAATGAGAGGCAGCCCCGTTGGCTGAAAGTCCAATACCCGCCTAATCCCACCAAGCTATTTGCCAACCCCGCCCCAAACACGCCCCCATCAGTACTCCAAAACGGTCAGGGATCCGGAAAAATCCCCCACTGGCCGACTGGAGGGACTTACCCTACTCTGGCACCTTTGGCGGCCATTAGCCTCATTAAAGGTTCATAAATATTCAATGAATACATACATCTGATTATAACAGACTGAATTATGGGAAGGACATGCGCGTCAGAGCCTCTTGTTATATAACCTGCATCTGTCAATCAAGACTGTCAATCAACGACCTTGTCTTAAAAACTCTACACCCCAGCCCTCCGGGGCCATTGCCTTCCCTGGCCTGGCCCACCTCTCTCCTGAGGTGGTCTCTCTGTTCTCTCCTTATCTCTTGCAACCAGTAATACCTCAGATTCTTCTTTGCATCCTTACTGAGAACTGAGGCCCATGGGAGGAGGGGTCTCCAGACTCTCTTCCACTAACATGAAATCCCTAGTTCTTTGCCCTTGTTTCCTAGGTATGCTTAAATTATAAGAAGAGGAACGTTTCTGACATTTGGATGTAGCTGGACTTGCTAAGGTGATATTGAAGAAAGAGAGTATCTGATATTAAAGTATAATGCTAGTTAAGTACAATTATGACAGGAAGCAATCTCAGGCCTCATAAGACTAGAAGTGGTAGACACTCTCCCCTGTCTTGAGTGGGAAATTTTATGGCCCTAAAAAAGAAAATGGTCTGGAGATAGCCAAGTAACTCCAGCATTTTCGCCTGGGTTATGCATCAAGATTTCCCTCAGGCCTCCCGATTTTCAAATAAGCTGTATGTTTTTCAAAAAGTTTAAAGCTCTTCTGGAAAAATCTTCATTTTCAAAGAATCCATTCCCATAACCTCAGCAGAGAACTGTAAAAGTAGATGGACTTTTCCTTCAGGAGCTACAGAAATTAAATAGTTTAAGGACTCTTGGTCTAAGGCCCTGATATTTTATTTTTCAGATGGGTAAAGAGGCAGAAATTATCCAATTAAAGTCATCAAAATTTGAACACTAAAGGAAAAATTTTTAATCTGTAAAAGAGTCTAGTTATGTTACCAACCAGGGTTCTTGGCCTTCCCCAATCAACAGATATTGACCAGAGGCCAGACAAGAAATTCAGGCAAGGTTTTACTGGGGCCCCTGCTGCAGCAGGGGGGGAGCGAGAACAAACAACAGATTCCCTTGTTTCTTATATGGGGTGAGGATAGGGGTGTGTCCAGGGGTCGGGCCAGAGGGGTGGCTTAGGTGTTTTGCCCACGCCTTAGGTGGTGCTGTGTGCAGGGGGCATACACAGTACCCTGCTTTTGCTCCCAACACCCTGTTTTTGCTCCAGGCTCTTCAGAAGTGGGAGTTGGAATTTTTGGTCTCTTTGTATCTTTTGGGTCCAGAATTTGCCCCAACTGCCCCATGCACACAGTTATTTTTAGTCCCGTACAGTTTCTTTGTATTTTGTTGCTGGAGGAGAGGTATGTCCAGATACAAGCATTGCAGCATTGCAGCAGAGGGTCCCAGGTCCCAGCCTGTCTCAGTTACAGTAACTTTAAAAAAAATAACTATTGTAATTTTTTTAAGATGTATAGACAGAGAGATATCAAGGCAATCTTGTACTGGTATCAGAGAGTCAACTCCAGTACCACTGGATGCACAGAAAACCAGATCAAACCAAACAAGATGCCACACATCTTGCCAATTAAAATCCTGAACAATTTAAAGTGCAGAATGATCTACCCACATTAAAACACACACACACTCATAACAGAGGAAAAAAACCCAGAAACTTGGCATTGCACCAACAATCAGCCAACATCTTGGCGTCCATTCAGATAGCATCTACCACTAACAGTCATAGTAATTCTTCTCATTACAGTGTTTGCATGTACATAAATCAGATTCAGGTGAATTAACAATGTGCTATGAACTGTCAGACTTAGAGCAGCCAGCAGATTGTCTTAGGTGATACAGGATTGACACCTTTAAGCAGCACATAACTCTCAGAGCTACTGGACTACATTCCAGATGTACCTTCCTCAGTATTCTTCCATTTCCATAAGCTGATGAGTTTGTGTGTGACATTTTAAACTTTTGATATTTTACTACTGCCTGATTTTAATTCTAAGTGAATCTTGAAACTCAGATCGAGGGAGGAAACCACATGAAGTCTTTTCAAATGAGATCTGGATTTTTTAAGACCAAAGCACCCTTGGTGCAGAGACATCATGTCTCCACGTTCCCTTAGAGTGCCGCCCATTTAACACTTGAAGCTGCAGTGTCTGTCAGCATTTGAGCTTCTCTTCCTGCTAAGCCTACAATTTCCAAGTGCACTTCAAACAGACTGAGGATAGCCCCTTGACTGCATGCATTTCAAGGCTACCCTTCACATAGGATCTAAGCAGCTGCCACATTAAACAGGAAACCCATGGGTCAAAATCCAAACTGAGAGGGAAAAGGTAACAAGCAGACATGAGCCAGAGGTAATTTATGATTCAGTTAATGAAATTCTAATTAGGCTTATAAAGCCCTGAAGTATTTCCTGCAATGGCTTGTCATGAAGCCTTTATTCAAGGAAAGCCAGAGTGTGTTACACGTGGGTCATGTAGCATATTGTCACATAGATTCATGTTTATATTCCCTCTTTTACCGTCAAGCAAACTCTTAAAGGCAAGAAAGGTAATATGAAGTACTGAAGGGAAAAAGAAAAGGGGGGCAGCAATCTGTTCAAATCCAATGTGATCCTTGCTCAGGGGACATCTGGGTAATTGTTCAATTTCTCCTGATTTACAAAACAAATTGTTATCAGCCTAAATAACGTCTAATAAATTCACCAAAGAGCATTTCTGGCTTGCTGTCCAGGTCATTTTAAGAGTGAAATTGTCATTAAAATTAAGAACATCTCAGAATTAAAAATAGAATGTTATTAAAAGTAAGGGCCCCCCACTTAATTAAGCATGCCTACTCACAAGCATTGAGCAGTGCCCTCTGCAGAGCAGAGGGAGAGATGAAGGCCACTTAGCAAGTTGCCTGTGTGTCTGGGAGTGAGGCCCCATTAATCCAGGCCTGGAGAGATCAGGCCCACACCTGCAGTGGGAAGAGGTGCAGTGTTAATGGAGGTGGCCGAGCAATCTATTCGGAAGTGTTCTAGCTGGGAAATATATCTCAAGAGAGAGGAATAGAAAGTACTGTGCTTATTTAAAAAATAAGGCAAGAGTCAACGGTAAGTCCATGCTCAGACTCACTTTCACACTTTTAGATTTAATTAACTTATTCGGATAAAATTATATTCGAAAGGCAACAGCTTGCAAAATCTTTGGGGGCCAACTTTCACAATCGTATCACTCCAACTTGGACCTTCCTTGACTTGATTCACTGACATCCCATTACTTGTATCATTATCCAGACAGTGGATGCAGGACCTATCATGCATGCATGATGATATGCCAACCTGTAAAAACTGACACTTGAGATCTTGGCCCACATCTCACTGCCTTCCTTTGATTCTCTCATTGGAAAGGGTTTTCAGGGTTACCTACTCCCTCCTATCCCTTGACTCCTCAGTTCAGCAACTGCAACATGAGCTAAACTTGAAAAAAAATCACAACTCTAATAATAATACTTAATAACGTTTACCTCTCATGAAGAGATAGGTATGAAATATAATTAATTCTAATAGAGCATTCCATTTAATTCTTTTTAGTATACTTTGAGGAAAGTACTGTTCATACCACCATTTTACAGATGAGAAAACTGAGGCATAGAGACAATGACAGTTTTTCAGGGTCATGTAGTAAGGCCTGAATTTTTTTTTTTTTTTTTAAGTGAGGGCTGAATTTAAACCAAGGTCTTTCTGACATTCAAAAGCCTCTGGACTTAACCTCTTCACTGATACTCCATGACTCACTATGCCATGTCGTCTCTCAATTTTCTATGAATTTGGGATGCCTATTTACTGATCAATAAATCATTTTTATAAATCCTGCCCTGAAAAAATAAGTATTGCCCAGAATCCCTATGTGCTTAATATATTTATAACAAGAGTGATGACAAATAATGATAATGTAGACTTGCATAGAAAGGACAAATTGTTCCAAATTGCAGGATGCGTTCATCAGTCAGCATGATTAAACTGTCCTCACTTAAAATAATGCTTTCACTCCCTCTTAATCATGCCCACTGTCCCCAACTGTTGCCAACATCTGAAAGAGCACCTCCAGCTTAGCAAACTCAGGGTTTCCCTGGAAGAAAACTTCCTATGAAAATGCATTACAGAAATCAAGGAAAACACATGCTATATTTGGGCTCATGATTGGTCTATTTTAAGCAATGTGGACATGCATTCATCTGATTTGTGAAAGTGTTTTGAAAAGTAAAGGATAAGGCTTTAGTTTAAAATATATATATGTGTGTGTATGTATGTATGTATATATATATGACAGCTGGAGATGAGTTCTTCAACTGTGATTGACAAATTAAAATCATTATTAATCATTTAATAGTCTGAAGTACATTGATACATTTAATAGTCTAAAGTACATTGATACTGTCAGAATAAGAATAATCAATGTCTAAAGTACATTGATACTGTCAGGCTAAGAAATCTAGAGCATATTCAGGTTGGGATTTTATTTTTTTATTTTGTTTTCTAGTTATTTTGTGGAGTGGGGAGGATCACTGATTAATTACCATGTAACTAATGAAAAACAAAAGACATCAACAACAAAAAAGAAACATATTATCTCTCAACTCTTCCATTTCATTTCCTTGACAATGCCTTGACACATTATTACAGATGAAGGGACTCCACAGTTCAAGTATTTCCCAAAGATACTCAGAGAGAAGGAATTGAGTAAGCACTTCAGTCCTGCTCTCTCCTGCCTCATCTTCTGCACCTGCTAGCACTTCTCCCAGGAAAGCTCATAATGCCCTCCTCCCATCTCTATATTTGCCTGGATAATTCTTACTGGTCTTTCAGGACTCAACTTAGATACTAGCTTCTATAGGCAGCCTTCCCCGAAGCCCCACGTCTGGATTAGAATACCTCTTACACATATGCATTCCCATAGGACTGTAGGCCCACCACCCTCACAGCACTTTTCATGGTATAATATAGTTGCCTATTTTCTTGTAGGACTTCTCCTCCCATCCCCAACCAGTGACTGTAAGTATCTTAATTGCTAGGGACTATGGTTTATTCAGAACTTATCCCCAGGGTCTACACAGTGCCTGCACACTAGAGGCACTCCAGTGTTTAATGCAGAATTAACAAATCAAATATTGGGACTTCACTGGTGGTCCAGTGGTTACGACTCCACGCTCCCAATGCAGGGCGCCTGGGTTCGATCCCTGGTCTGGGAACTAGATCCTGCACGCCGCAACTAAGAGCACACATGCTGCAACGAAGACCCAGCACAGCCAAATGAATAAATAAAATATATATTTTTAAATCAATGATTAAATGAATGGATGCAGACACCAAAGCCCACACACCCTGCTGCTGTAGGTTAAATGGTTTCTCAGCCTGCAGCACACAGCCTCTCAGTGTGACAGCACTGAGCACAGGGCCCAACAGGAAGGCAGCATTCAGTGAGCATTCTCAGTAGTTAAATCCCGGTAGAATACCCAAGGGTTTAAACCAATTATATCAGAAAAGGGCATGAGCTTTCTCACATTTCAAATCAATTAAGACTTGTCAATAGCATAGCAGTTTAGTCCTAGTATTGAAAACACAATTATTTCCTCATCATTTAAATGGAGGGAAAGGATGAACTGCATGTGGTTCACTTAGCAGTAGTGCAGCTATAATGCTATTTTATAAAATTCATTCTAAGTAGATATTGACTAAAGACTACTAGGACTAAATGAATGAAAATAAGCTCTCCTTTTGCTTTTGAAAAAATTCCAGTACTTTGCAAGGCTACAGGTGAGAATAAACGAGGAAATAAAGTCACTCTATTTTCCCTGAGAAATGCCAACACAGTTAAAGCCTTGTTTGAGAAGACCCCTGAGACTAGTTAAAAGTGTGGGGAGGAAAACAAAGTAGGGGAAGAGAATTACTCCTGATAGTGAGAAGAGAAAGGCAAAGGGTATAGGAAAAGAAGATGACAGAAAACTAAGAGGAGAAAGTCTTATTCTTCACTTCTCTCAGCTTCTCTCTCTACCCATACTCCCTTTCGTACATAAAAGGGTAAATCCAATTATACCTCCAGACAAATGCCTCCTGTGATAGGCAGAATAATGCCCCTGTTAAAGAGGCCCATGCCCTAATCATTGGAACCTGATTACTTTACATGGCCAAAGAGACTTTTCAGGTATGTGGATTTTCTGGGTGGACGCAACGAAATCGCAAGAGTCCCAATAAGTGAAGTGCTACATTTCTAGCTTTGAATATGGAGGAAAGATCCACAAACAAAGGGATGCAGGTGGCTTCTAGAACCTGGAAAAGGCAAGGAAACAGATTACTCCCCTAATGGCTCCAGAAGGAATGCAGACCTGGAGACCAGTGAGATCCATTTCAGACTTCTGATCTCAAGAGCTATAAGACAATAAATTTGTGTTGTTTCAAGCCTCTGGAATCGTTTTTTACAGCAGTTACAGGAAATTAATACTCCTCTCAAATTTGTTTCTTGAACCTGAGGCTTTAACTTCAGGCTGTTTGCATCTGCACGTCAGTTTGCCCCAATACAACATGTCCAAAACTAAACTCAGCATCTTCTCCCCGACTATGGCTCATCTCCCAAACTATACTACATGGTCTGTGACCCTGCCTTTCTTCTAGGTTGAGGCTAGATGCCTGTGATTCTTCTACTTCCTTCACCTTTCTCTACAATCTGTCTTCACTGTTGTCAATTCCTCTTGATAAAAGTATACCAAGCAACAATGTTTTCTACTCTCATAGTCATGGTCCCAAAAAGAACTCTAATTCTTTAAAGAATTGAATTCTAAAAAGAATTTAATGTGACTTGCACAGGCAAAGGAGTAATGAAAGAAGGAAAGAGAGAAAAAAAAAGGGGGGGGAGGATCCCTTGATTGTCCTCCTTATTAACAGTTCTTGACTCAGTCATCAGGCAAGAAGGAAGGGATTTTCCAAGAGGCAATGAGTGTTCATCAGGTAAGCTGATGTAAGAATCTTCCAAATCTTAAAATACATAGTTTTTACAGTTAAAGAAAGTGAGGAGGACTTGTAGAGAAATGGAGTGAAACGAAGTCCTTCCAAAGTAGCCCCAAAATGCTATTCTACTCCACCTTGCCTCAAACTTTCACTTGGGACACAACCACTATTTTTACTAACCCCATAGTGACTATGGCATACACAAGGATTCTTCATCATTCTGTAGCAGTCCAGAATCACGTTCCTGGATTCCAGTCATTCCCTAAGGTAAAAGTATTCAGAAGGTTAAGAGTTAGCTCACGGAAGGGCCAGCTAACCTAGTTAATATTTCATCCTGTGAAGAGTTGGTGGGAGAATAAAATATGTCACCACAAGTTCAGTTAGATATAGAAACTCTCTGAAAGGCCAAACTCTTAGAAACCAATAAAGGAGAGCGGTTCACTTTCTAGTGACAGCTTGTCACTTTCCAAGAGAAATGACTCTGCTTAGGCAGTCTCAGGACATCAAATACTGAATCTGTCCTGACATGCCCTACAACTTTAAAGTTACTCAGTTCTGGGTTTCAGAAAACTGTATTTATAGAGATACAGTCTACTGAGATCTTTGTATTATCTTCTTATTTATGGAAGACATCCAGAAAGTGTGGTTTCTCAAGACAAGTGAAAACAACTGACCATCTCCCAAGAGTCAATTACCAACACTGTAGTGGGCATCTCCCAGTCCTTGGAAGCACTCCCCAAAGTCATGCTATAATTATCGGGTCCTGATGAGCATGCCACAGCACCTGAAAGCAGTAATCAATGATTCACTGCAGTTCTAGGCCCATGGGAAAATCTGGTGAGGACTTGCCCACCAGAGCATCACCCATCCCAGATTATATTCTAACTTGAGCCCATTTCTCTTGCCATTTTAGCCAATGGCAGCCTTCACATCCTGAAGCCAAGAAATGTTTTGAACTCTGATTTACATGTAAATCACACCTCAGCTTTATAAAGTTACCTGTTGGAAATGCATGTAAATGAGTTTTTTAAATAGCAAAATATCTGCATTTTCCTACCTCCCTCTCCCTTTTTTTCTTGTTCTTTTCTGAGAGAAGAAATAGGAAACGAACTAAGGAACAGATCAAACCATGCTTGTTCCTTTCCTGTCCAAAAGGCAGAGTTTAAATGAGCACAAATTTAAACAAATCGGCAGTACCAATATCCAAAATTTCAGTGCTGTTATCCTCTCTAAATGGCTATCCAGGAAGTAGTCCATCTGAGCCCTCTTTAAGATGAGGTATGTTTCCTGGTTCTGTCAGTAAGTGTCTTCAATACATAAAGCCACCAATGAGAATACTGCTGACATTCTATACATTATATCCAGTCATGTTTGAAAAATACATAATCCATGCTAATTATAGGAATTTCAGGAAGTACGCTCTCCTTCTTGTAAGAAAATTGAAACCAAAGAATATATTTCACTAACTGAATCCCATTCAGGAGATATTCTTTCTCGAGAGTATACTTCTGATTGCTTCTATTTCAATCTCAATTTTAATTGTTGAGATTAAAGCCTTAGGAAAAATCAGAACAGCAGAAAGAATCACTTCAAAAACATAATGTTCACTTGTAGCTGAAATGCCTAAAACTAGAGCAGTGAGTGAGTTTGCTAAGAAAGAGAAGATATGCTGCAATCAGACTGAAGCAGACAGAATACAGAAATCCCCACGGACTCACACGGTGCAACTATCTTCTGTGGAACTATAGCCACACACCTGTAAACAGTCATGGTTAAAATGCCCAAGAGTTGTAAAAGTTGTACCCTTAGCTAAATATTCCACAAAAACATGACTCTCAGGGTTCTCCTGTGGAAATAGGTCATAGAAATTTGAGGAGATATAAATAACTTCAATTTATACTATGTGTGCCTGATTCATTTTGTTCAATTCTGGTGAGAAATGTTATTCTCCGTTTGTATGGGGTTTTTTCCCCTCTTTGGGGCACAGAATTGGTGAAAACAACTGGTCTTCTTCCTCAATTCCTGATCATTCCTCTTTCCATGTGGTTTTTGTCCTTTAGTCTATTAATATGGTTTTTTACACTAATTGATTTTTTGATGTTAAAAAAAGTCATACATTTTTACACATTGTGGCACATACATTGTTAATTTTTAAATTAAGGTAATTTGAAATTGGGTATATTCTATGAACTAGGAAATACTCAAAGGAGCCTTTAGACAACTGCCTAAACTTTTTAAAAGAATAAATAAGGCAATGAAAGAGAAATGTCTGATCTAATCAGATGTTGATTTATCTTAAGTAAAACCTAAAGAGATGCTCTTGTGTACCACAGAACTTGGTATCACTGACAACTAGGTTTGCTTTCCTTACCCAGGATTGACACCTTAAAACAAGATGATGCCCTAGACAAATACTCTCAGCATAACAGAATTGAAGCCTGTCTATGATCATCTATAGGAACTGAGTCTATAACCCACATAAATATAAGCACAAAAAATTAGGCATCTTTCCAAATACAATCAAATACATATGGGATGTTAACTGTTAAGCAAACATTTCATGGTGAGCTAGACTCTTTTCAGGAGTTACCTCATTTTCCCAGACAACAGGAAGTAGGTACTTAGAAGGGCCCAGGTCTATGAATGCTTTGGGGACACCAGGGTAACATTCCAAACTTTGCTCCAAAGCAATAGTCCCTCTGAGAGAGTATAGGTGTTTCTTAAAAATTCATTTCAGCGGTCATGAAAGCTTAGCAAACTCTCACTTTCTATAGGACTTTGCCTTTGCTATGCTAATATGTGTTGGGACTCTCTAGAATGAATCATATTATACAGACTTCTCCAGACTTATTTGACCAAGCAACCTTTTCACTGAACGTCTATGAGCATCTCATTGGGTCCCTAGTGCTTCAAGGTACATAGCTGGGAAAACGTTGCATTTGTGTAATGTGACAAAGCCCATGGAGCAGTAGTTATAAAATAAGAGTGAAAAGAAGATATTCTAAAGCGATCCTGTTCCCTGTGATATCGCCACCTAAACCCAAGCCATAGCATGGAGTATTTCACTATACCAACTCTCAGACTCCTAGCAGTCATCAGAAGTGGCAGGTTGGAGCCAAATGACAAACAATTGTATTCTCTAACGCCATTCAGGAGCATTTCTCAAGATCCCTTCCTGGCCTGTTCCTCAAATTTTATGCAATTGTACGTTTTTGGTGCCAGGACTATCTGGCTGTACATTTAATTTCCAGTTTTGTTTCAGAGCCTTGTCATTTCATCAATCAGATCTATTCCATCTGCTGAAATGCTGACAAATCCAGCTGCTTTGTGACTTCTAATCAATTTCATTAACGTTTCCATGTTCTGTTTCAATTAGTGGCCTATTCTTTGGACTGTTTGATGACTTGATACTACCTACTGTCTGCAGATTAAAAACCAAATCACAAATTGCTTTGTCTTTGACATTAAAAATCCTTCCTTCTTTACCAAATCATTCCTATTTAGCACATTTAGCCCTCTTGAGTTAAATTACACTCTACCACGCTGTGAAGTAGGGGTTCAATTGTTATACAAAGAATGGATCCATACTGGGAAGTTCATCTTGACATTCACTCAATCCTTGTGCCCTTACTCAGAATTGAATCTTCTTTCATCTAAGTCTTTTCACTGTTGTGAATTTTTTCAGCACATTAAACACTGTCTTGAAATGTTATTTACTTGGCCATAATCCTCATGCATTTTTTAAAATTCATCAGACACAATACCTATGTTGTCTACTGTCTGCAATTCTTGACTTTGAAAACTGTTGAAGAAGACCAGTGGGACAGTCATCCTTGTTGCTGATTATATTACCACGTAAACCTAAGCAATTAGGAAGTAGCCATTTGAATGCTCTTCTTTAAGTATATTGAACATCTCTTCTCCACCTTTCTACTCTGCCTTTATGTCATAAAAATCAGTCTATGCTTACCTATTTGAATTGTATAAAAAGGTACAGATTTTTACTTTTGTAATAAAATGCAGAAATAGCATAGAATTTTGACTGTCCTTTCCCATGCTTCGTGTCACAACTGACAGCGTGGAGGTTTAGTAGTCTAAAGCAATACAGCAACAGTGCTGTGGGTCATATTTTTAACTTTAATGACAATCTGTAATTGCCTGCAGCCTGCCTTATTTCTGGCCCTGCTGATTTCTTGAGGACCTGTGATAACACAGCTCCAAGTTGGCCCTCTAATCGGGCTCGTGGCCTCTTTTATGTGTTTTTTCTATTTTTTTTCCCAGGGTTATCAGGTCTTACAGTAAAATAGTCAGAATCTACAGCCTTCTTCAGGGCATTCCAAGGAATTAGAATTTCCTTCCAGCCTGCAAGCTTTCATAACTGTCTGCCTCTTCCTACGGCTGGGAGTGGAGAAGGTTTGAAGCAGCTTTGCTTCAAATTGAACTGCCTGATACCAGCCTTGAAATCCCCTTTAGCTTTAATCATTTTAGACATTTGAAATTTTCAAAATACCACTTGTTAGGAAAAGTTCCCTCTTCCTCCAGTATACCTGGATCACATTTAGATTGTACTTAAGAGATGTTATTTCATTTACAACGAACATTTATAATGAACATACATGTGTCCATTTATTCAATAAAAATGCACTGAATGCCAATTATGATTGTCTTAGAAGGTACTGGAATTCAACAGGAAACAAAGAAGCATTGTCACTGTCCTTCTGAAGAGCTTACCGTTTATGGCGTCATACAAAGGTTAACAAGATAGACATGATTACTGGGGTGGGAGGTTGGGGGGTGTTATATCATCATTAAACAAAGAATCATGATCAAATGAGAGGCAGTCATCTTCCCCTCCAGAAAGTCCTGGACATCACACACTTTCTCTAGTCTTCCTAGCTAATTTGATTAGGATATCTCCCATACTTTATCCATTTAACAATACTCTGGATACTGTATTTCAGCTTGTTAGGATCCAACCTACACATAGAGACAGTCTACATAGCTTCCTCTAACTCTAGCCCTGAGATACTACACACATAAGTGGCATGTTTATCAAAAAAAAAAGACTTGGTGTTACTTTAAGGCGTTATGGTTTTAGTGCCACAATTCTATGATGGCATCGTTTTGAGTCTACGTTACTATTCCATGCAGTACCATTCCATTACCATGCAGTTGATGGCACGGTGGTTTGAGATAAGTAGTCACTATATCTGTGGTGAATGCTTTGGGCTGCAAACGACAGAAAACAAGACAGATTGTGGCTTGAAGATACAGACTTTTAAAATTATTTTATACAAGACCATGGAAGTAGGTCTTTCAGGAGCTTCCTAATGTCAGAATGTAGAGGGCATCTCTAAATTCTCTTGGTTCCCTTTCATTGTTACAGGATAGCTGTAGCAGCTCCAACAAATTTGACCTTAACATGACAGCATCCAAAGAAGGAAGCAAGGAGATGGGGGGGGTGGGGAGAGAAAAAAATAACGCTTTTTTGCCTGGATGGTTTCTCATTAGCAAGGACAAACTTTCGCAGTTGTCTTTAACGGCTTACTGACCAACATGAATCACACGTCTATACCCTACACCAGTGCTTCTTAAAGTGTGGTCCTCAGACCAGCAGCAGCATCACCTGGGATCTTGTGAAAAATACAAATTCTCAGGCTCCATCCCAGGCCTACTGAATCAGAAACTCCAGAGTTAGGGCCCAGAATTCTGGGTTATAACAAGTTTTCCAGGTGATTCTGATTCATGCTAAGCTTTAAGATCCACTGCCCCAATTACTGGCAAAGGAAAACTAGATCATTTACCAATCATTATTCATCCATTGGAACTGGGCACGCGGGGGCCTGTATTAAAATTGAGCTTCTGGTGGCAGAAAGGGAAGAGAGGAGAGCAGAGGTGAGGAGTGGAAATGGGAGAAAAAGAGGAGGAAAAATAGAAGCGAAGGGGCCCCAATCCCCATAGAAGTAGATCTCAACTCAGACTGAACCTAGTGCTTGAGAAACATCTGAAATTATTGATTTTTGCAGTTTAGAGGGAACAAATACAACTAATAAAAAACTGGAGTAAATCAGTTTTCTAATGAAAAATAGACTTGATTATCCTACTTCAAATGTGATTTAGAGTGTGATAAGTACTATCCCATGCACATTTGCCATGAAGAGATACACACAGCAAAAAACAGTAATTAGAACTTCAGTAAAGTGCCAGATTTCATAGGGAGTATGATGTGGGGTGAAGAATGTCACTTAGAAAAATGCAAATTAGTGGGTTTACAGTCCTTCCTGCTTTGTACATCTGCAAAACAGTATTAGAGAATGCACAGAGTTTACTTTCCAACTATCTATAGCCATGCTGCCCATATGGTAGCCACTAGGAACATGTAGCTATTGAGTACACGACATATGACTAGTGCTAATTGAGATGTGCTGTAAATATGAAATACACACTGGATTTCAAAGACTTAGTACAAAAATAAGAATGTAAAATATATCATTAACAATTTTCATATTGATAACATGTTGAAATGACAGCACTGTGATATACTGAGTTAAATAAAATATTATTAAAATTAATTTCACCTTTTTTCTTTTTCCTTTTATGTGCAGCTACTAGAACATTTAAAATTACATATGTGGTTTTCATTATATTTCTATTAAATAGCACTGATGGTTTACTCTTTGATGTGGTAAATCTACTTCATTTGAACTCATAAAAACTTTAAAAAATACCAACCAAGCAAGTCTAAAAGAAATAGGTAGAATTTGTGGTTGCAGGTGACATAGGATCTGAGAGATTCTGGTGGGAAAATATTACCATGCATAAGCTCATTACCTCCAAGAATTAATGTCTTCAAATTAACCACATCTTCCTTAAGTATCTTAACTTATTATGTAAATATACTCATGAGAGGACTAACATATTAAATATACAAAACCTGGGAATGGGAAAAGATTTTCCAAGATCTCCAATTTCCATTTCTTCCCTTTCCTAAAAAACAATTCATTTGCTCAAGATCAAGTGCAGTCGAGATGTTAACCCAGTTCTGGGTTCTCACATCTTTTTTTAATGAATGAATTAATTAAAAGCATACAAATATTACAGTGGTACACTTCCTGGGGTGGCGCTGGGGGAATATCTAATAGTGGATCCATCTGGTGTTGGCGTTGAGAAAGTGAGTGGTTTGATGAACAGATAAATTCTTTTGCAAGTTACTCAGGTAGTTTTTTTGCTTCCAACAAAACTGAAGGAAGAACCAAATCCAGGTTTCCACTGATATTTTTAAATGCTTTTAAGGAGAAATCACTAAGTAATTTTTTTGGCACACAATTCAGAAGAATTTTTTAAAAAACTGAGTGACGTTGTGATAACAATGTTCTTTCCAATGCCAATCTATTTATGTGAATGAAGTTTGTCAGCATTTGCACCTACAAAAATGAAAAATGGGGTGTTACTGATGCTGAACCATGTTTTATTTTACCACCAGGTAAATATGTTAAAGAACACTAAATTAACTTATTTTTTAAAGCCCTACATATCTCACTAAAAATTTCATCTCCAATAAAATTATACCTGTTAAGTTTACTGGTTATCAAAATTTGTCATATATATATATGTCAAGTCCATGCTAACAGTACTTTTAACGATAATGCAGCTGAGGAAGAGAGTAATTTTAACTTGGAGCTTTATGAAAAAAATTTTAATGTTAAATTTCAACTGGTAAACATGTTCTTGTTGCAGAGAAATGTGATGAAATAATCAAAGAACCTAAAATTCTGTGAGAGAACTCAAATGGAAGTAGGAGTTCAAGGAGGAAAAGGAATAATATAAAATGTCCAAGGGCTAAAAGAGGGCTTATTCATCTATTTCTTAAATGGATAATGGTAGATTGGTATCAAATCCCCTAGTCTTTGGTTTCATTGGACGCATGTAATTATTTACTTGCTTTATTTTAAAATAACAACATTTGTAATATGTAGAAAAGTACATTATTGAAGCTAAACTTATGTTGAAACATTTTAGATGTCAACTTAAAAATGCTGACTCAAAGCCATAAGTGCCCAGACCTCATCTAGGAAAAATGAAGTCAGAATCTCTGGGAGCACTGTCCCACCCACCCCTGTGCTACTCACATGGGCAGGAGTTGAGAACACTGCCATAGGGTGAATTAGCTTTTTCCCTTACATTCCTCTAGAACAGGAAAGGTCTGGGAAAGCAGACAGGAACAGCTGCAGGACAAGAAAAGGAAGGAACTAAAAGAGGAGAAAGAAGCAGAGGAACAAAGCAGGAAACAAAGGACATTAAAAGCCATTCCACCCCAATTTTGCCAAAGGATAGGCCCGATTCTAATCAATAACGATTTAGTTATTACTGGTGACTCTTGGTAAGTTCATTCGTTCTTTTAAATTTTTGTATTATTTTAATACTTTACAAAGCAAATGTTCAATAAACGTAATTTGAAATGAATTCTTGTTGCTTATCTGATAATAAAACATCTTTTATCTAATGAATACTGATTCTCACCAGTTTTATGCCAATTCCTCCTCCACAGTCTACTCAATATTCAGTCCAAGAGTGGTCTTGGTTGCAAACACCAAGAACTCAGAAATAGATACTGTCCTCTATCTACTAGATAATGCCTGCTACTTTGCTATAGTATATTTCATTTTAGAAGTCCTCCATGTTGCTTCTCATACATCCATCCTTTTTTTTAAAACCACCTTGTAAGTAGTAAATTGCATACTTCCTTTGTTCTGACATCACTGGATTCTGACACTCCATAGGTAATTGGTATTGCTTTGATGCCTTGGCTGTTGACATGTGTGGCAATTCCTTTAACTAGTAGCTCACCTGTGGGTACTGAATAATTCCACACAGCCTTCAAAGCCTGTCAGAAGGTACCTTCTTGAAATTTTATCATTTCATGAACAAACATGAAAGCCTTGGTAAAGTCACGGGTTTCTATATATTTATTGCTTTGGAAGCCAGTCTCAATTTGTCAAGCTATGGCATACATTTGCTATGAATGTTTTCTTTCAGTTCATATCAAGATGCTGAAGAAAGCAGCCAAAATATTTCTTCACTAGAAAAAAAATTTATTGTGAAGAACATTTTATTGATTTCACACAAACTTTTCAAATAAAAAAAACAAAAACAGGATGTTCCAAAAGCAGACAGACAGCATATTCCTCATCATCACCACAATCTTCAACTAGGCAAATGTATTAAAGAAACAACTGAATCTAGCTGCATGAACTTGTCATATTGAAGACACCTCCAAATCATTAAGCAACATCTCTGAGGCAAAACTGACACTTTTATCCCTTATCTGACAAATTTGACAGGAGCAACTGTGTTCACTAACCCCTAATCCTTCCTTTGGAGCCCTCATCTTTTATATAAATGGCTCTTGCATTCAAGGCTCTTCAAAGTTTTCATCAGCCACAATAATTTGGGGATAATATCAAGCTGTTGGCTTAGCCCAGCTTTTGTTTCTGAAGGCCAACATTTCATGCTAGACTTCACCAACAAGAGCGAAATAAGAGAACTGAGGCAGCCTACGGAATCATGTACTTGAAAGGTTTTTAAGTAACCTGGGTTTGACAGGTAACTGTAATTCCAGGCCCTTGCTTCCATTTTCTGCATTCTCTACATCAAAATGTGGCCAAATCTGAGTTCATTTCTCTGTCTCTCACAGCCTCTATCCCTCAGTTCGGGCTCTGGCCCCCTTACCTAGATTTTTCTGACAACTGCTGACAGGTCTCCTTGCCTTGGGTTTTTTCTCTCTCTAATTGTTCTCCGTCATACCACTGCTTGTGTTATCTTCAGAAAGCACGGCTTTGACTGTATGATTTCCTTTCTCAAAAAGTTTCAAAGACTCCTCATTGCACACAGAACCAAATCTGAACTTCCTCAAAACCATACATAGCTGAGTCCCACGCTTATCAGATTGAGCATTCATAAAGGGCTTCATTTTCTAGGCACTTATGTAAATACTGAGGTTACGAAAAGTAGCAAGAATATTAAGCATGTATTGGTCTTGAGAGGAAAAAATCAAATATGGCTCTCCTTAGAAGAAGTTCTCATCTACCTGGGAGGCAGACACATAAGTAAATCCTGAAGAAGCAGCTAGTTCTATTCCACTTTTAATTCCCACAAACATTCCACTTTTTGTCCCCAACACACTCCTGGCAGAATTCCTCTCCTCCAGCCATTCAAGACAGTCCACAATCCTTACAGGTTCCCAGCCCTCTGCTACCTCTGCACCATTGCTCATCTGGTCTTCTTCTTCTGGAAGCTTTCTCCCTCCACTCCCTCCCAAGGAATATCTGATAATCGGCAGTAAATGTTTTAGAAAAAAACCTTGACAAAGTAGTACTTCATGTATTTCCTGTTTTTTTAAAATTTTCTGGTATTGTTTTCCATATCATATGAATATTTAGTTTCAAATACTCACTGAAGTTTTTTATAGCTTCTCTAACCAGACCGCAAGGAAATTCCTTCAGCCACTTTCCCCATAGTGTGGGGAAAGAAGGAAAATATCCATTTTCTCTAATGTGCTCTGCAACTGCAGATTTCCTTGGCTATGTCTTTCTCTGATGATCCTTGATCCAAATGGCGATACCGTAACCATGGTAGACACTGGGCCACAAAGCACCCACAATTCTAAAGATTGGTTGGCCAAAAAAAAAAAAAAAGCTCATTAAATGCTTGCTAATTAAATGACTTGGGTAAATTCCAGGTTTATGAACTGTTACCATCTTCTGCTTTGGATAGAGGTATGCTTGGGCTCCATAACACAGAAGCTATGCCTGTGCAATGACAAAATAGCTGTTAATTAAGTTTTTTAAAAAATCAGTCTCAATACAGTGGGGAATAAAGAATCAAAGTTTTTTTTTTTAATCTCACATGGAAATGCAGTTGGCTAACTTTTATTTTCTGCTCTTCAACTCAGTATTTTGTTATCTTATAAACAGGACACATTTTTAGAGGGAGGGTACCTACAGGGTATAAAGGCATGATATTTAACCCTCTGGTGAACACCAAAAGAATAAGCTAAGATCTTCAGCCTTCAAAATTACTCAGTATTTGGGAAGATAAATATATGGAAAAAAGTTAACTTGTTGTTGTCAAATATATAATAATGCAAAGAGGCTATAGATGAGTACCTGACTGATTGATTTCTAAATATTATCTGTAATCAGGGCTGTATACTCTGCTGATGGGAAGATCCCTAAGAATTGGAGTGACTCAGCCACATGGGCAAGAAGGCCAGTGGGAATCCCAGTTTCACCAAAGAGATTTTAATTGAGAAACTAATTTTTTTAAAAATAAGCTTTTTAAAAAATAAGTTGAAAATAAGCTTGTATCTATAATTCCCCAAAATGAAGCCACAGATTCTAAGGGCCAATATCACTTCAAGATTATATAATCCCTTAGATTTATCTGCAGTGTCTGGAAGGACATGAAGGTACAGCCTGTTACCAGAAAGAAAACACTCCTATTGTCAGATGATCACAAACACTCGTGGGGTCCGGATGATCACATGCAGAATGCTTCTTTGCTTCTTCCATTCTGTCTTCACCAGACCACACCATCCACCTTGCTGAACATTCTTATTTCATTCTTCTGCCTCCTCTTCCTGCTCAGCCTCTCCCACAACTCTCATAGGCTTTTCTGCCTATATTCCCTCCCCACTGGGTCCCAGGTTTTCAAGGCACTGAGCTTTGTTTCTGGCTGTATTATAGATTAGCAGAAACAGAGCCTTCCTCGGTGGTTGGAGAAGATTTCATTTCAGAGCTTGCAAAGTTGTGACCCCCCAGGCTGAAACAAGTCCACAAACACATTTTCCTTTGGTCAGCACAGTGTATTAATTTCTTTCCATTAGTTGTTATCTTTTAAAGATGAGGGACTTTCCAAATTCTTCCCTTAAAAATTAGAATATCCACATCACCACAATTGAGGAATCACTGCTCACTTTTAGATGAAGACAAGCTTTTTAGTCTTCCCCATTCCACACAGCTCCCCACAGCTCCCCACTTAGATCATTCACATTTCCTGTCCGGTATTTTAAACATCTGAGTTGGGCATTGCTGCCTTAGAACTTCCGGACTCCTCAGACTACAGCATCAATGAGATCAGCAAACCTTTGTTACTATTGACCACTTTTCACAGTATAGTAGGGACTCATTACGCTTAAAAACAAAAACGAAAACAAATCTGTGTCTCTATTCTGTCTTCCTGAAAATGTTCCCAAGGGAAAAGGAAATCTGATTCTACGAAAGTTATAAAGTGGACAACTTTTTAAGACTTATTTGTCAAATCACTAAGGTATCATAGAATTATTATATGATGTACTAATCAATTACTAATGAGTGTTTTTTAAAAATATGCATCTTTCACAGGAAAAAATAAATGAAAGTGTAGATACTCAAAAAAATCTAAATCTGTAAATAATTTTACTCCCCTTTCTACCTCCAGAATCAATTCCAAATCTTCAGACTGGGGGAATGCAAAAGGCTTCACCCTATGACTCTCTCTATCTTTCCAGAATGAACTCTCATCTCCCTGCTACCACCCTAGTGTAAGGCAGCATCATCTGCTGCCTGTTGACTGCAATAAACTCCAAGAGGTCTCCCTAATTTCCACGTTGTCCCTCCATATTCCACAGTCCACTCTTTACACAGCAACTTCAGTGTTCTTCCTAAAATGTAATTTAGACAACATCACTCCTCTGCGTGAAATCCTCCAATGGTGCAATGACCCATTGTATTTGGAATAAAACTCAAAATAGTCGCCATAATCTTTAAGATCCTTTGAGCTCTTGCCTGGCTCTCTGTCCTCATCTCGTATCATTCTTCCCACTGGTCATGACTCTCCAGCCACACTGGCCTTTTTGTTCATCAGACAAGCTTGTTTTATCACTAACCCTGGCAGTTCCCCTCCCTAGGCCTTCCAAAGCCTGGATCCTTCTCATTATTCTGGTCTCACATCAAATTTTACCTCTTCAGAGAAGTCTTCCCTGCCACACCCACTCTAAAGTAACTTCTCCTCCCAGCCCTGTCACTTGTCATTTCATTACTTTATTTTTATTTTATAGCATCTTTCACTATTAGATTATCTTATTTCTTTATTACCAAAGTGGATAATATGTTTTCTCTCAAAAATGTCTGCCACCCTTTCCCATCTCTCCACATTTACTCATGCTATTCTCTTAGCCAAAATTTCCCTTTGCCAATTTCTCTTATTGTCAAATTCTACCTGTTCTTCAATATCTAGCTCAAATATCATTTAATTCATGAAAATTTTGCTAACCCTTCAAATTAACTTTGCTACTTAAATCTTTATGGCATTCCCCTTATCTTTTTGATATGCCATTTAGGAAATTATATCATATATTTTGGTTATCCATGTATCATCTTATCCCCACCACAAAATGGCTAAAGAACTAGAATTGTGTCTCATTTATCTTTGTACTTCTAGCACCTAGGACAGTGGTTTGCCTTACACGAAGTAGACACTCAAGTTTTATAATAAATAAATTAAATGAATAACACATCTGTGAATTTCTACCTCTAGAAATATACTCTGAGAAATGAAAAAGAAATCCAAACTTCAAGATCCTTTTTAGAAAAATGGGCAATCCTTGGTATATTCTTGGAAGACAGAACATAAACAATTCCTTTCAGATTTTTCTATCATTGATGTTATTTATAATTTTGAGTTCCTTATCAGACAACAAGTTTTGTGTTCTAGTTCTAATACAGAAATTCTTTTTCAAAAACAAATAGCGACTCATTAAAATATCACAATATTAAAAAAGAAAAGAAAATCTTGCAGCCAACAGCAACTCACTGAACTAAGTCAATTGACCTATATTGAAATAGTCAAAGATCTTCATTTAATTTGGCACTAGAACAAAAATATGGGACACAATACCCAGTTGGTAAGTAAACAACAGTATTGTCATTTTCCAGTGGGAAAAGTATGATTTGGTTTCTAAAAAAACATACGAAATATTAGGGAGAAAGGATACTTTATAAGACAATTTTTACCTCAAAGCATAACCTACATATTATAGAAAACATAGCATCAGTCTCTGACACTGAATTCATTGTTTAATTATAACAACATAAATTGGGAGATTGGGAATGACATACACACTACTATATATAAAACAGATAACTAATAAGGACCTACTGTATAGCACAGGGAACTCTTCTCAATACTCTGTAATGATCTATATGGGAAAAGGATCTAAAAAAGAGTGGATATATGTATATGTATAACTGATTCACTTTGCTGTACAGCAGAAACTAACACAATATTGTAAATCAACTATACTCCAATAAAAATTTTTTAAAAATAATAATAACAACTAAATCACAAAGCACTTCATATGTGCCAG